>NW_028253114.1:0-27658 GCF_964263255.1 Lissotriton vulgaris
TGGGTCATCAGTGTTAGAGCTAAAATTAGCATGTTTAAAGTGATTTTCATGCTTCCAGGGGCTCGGGAAGTTAATTAAATACCATTTGGAGGCATTTAATGTTCGAGCAAAAACGGCTGATTTTCGACAAAAGAGATAACACCCCCCCATTACGTCATGCTTCAGAAATGTGGAAAATGGTCCGTTTTCAAATGTTTTATTTTTGAACGTCAGTTCACATTTGTAGGTGGATCATCAGTGTTAGAGCTAAAATTAGCATGTTTAAAGTGATTTTCATGCTTCCAGGGGCCCAAAACACAAGATTTATGGAATGGTTAAAAGTGCATGAAAATGGCCAATTTACTCACTCTGAGTTCTCAAAAAGGGTTTCTTCACCCCGGGAAGTTAATTAAATACCATTTGGAGGCATTTAATGTTCGAGCAAAAACGGCTGATTTTCGACAAAAGAGATAACACCCCCCCATTACGTCATGCTTCAGAAATGTGGAAAATGGTCCGTTTTCAAATGTTTTATTTTTGAACGTCAGTTCACATTTGTAGGTGGATCATCAGTGTTAGAGCTAAAATTAGCATGTTTAAAGTGATTTTCATGCTTCCAGGGGCTCGGGAAGTTAATTAAATACCATTTGGAGGCATTTAATGTTCGAGCAAAAACGGCTGATTTTCGACAAAAGAGATAACACCCCCCCATTACGTCATGCTTTAGAAATGTGGAAAATGGTCCGTTTTCAAATGTTTTATTTTTGAACGTCAGTTCACATTTGTAGGTGGATCATCAGTGTTAGAGCTAAAATTAGCATGTTTAAAGTTATTTTCATGCTTCCAGGGGCCCAAAACACAAGATTTATGGAATGGTTAAAAGTGCATGAAAATGGCCAATTTACTCACTCTGAGTTCTCAAAAAGGGTTTCTTCACCCCGGGAAGTTAATTAAATACCATTTGGAGGCATTTAATGTTCGAGCAAAAACGGCTGATTTTCGACAAAAGAGATAACACCCCCCCATTACGTCATGCTTCAGAAATGTGGAAAATGGTCCGTTTTCAAATGTTTTATTTTTGAACGTCAGTTCACATTTGTAGGTGGATCATCAGTGTTAGAGCTAAAATTAGCATGTTTAAAGTGATTTTCATGCTTCCAGGGGCTCGGGAAGTTAATTAAATACCATTTGGAGGCATTTAATGTTCGAGCAAAAACGGCTGATTTTCGACAAAAGAGATAACACCCCCCCATTACGTCATGCTTCAGAAATGTGGAAAATGGTCCGTTTTCAAATGTTTTATTTTTGAACGTTAGTTCACATTTGTAGGTGGATCATCAGTGTTAGAGCTAAAATTAGCATGTTTAAAGTGATTTTCTTGCTTCCAGGGGCTCGGGAAGTTAATTAAATACCATTTGGAGGCATTTAATGTTCGAGCAAAAACGGCTGATTTTCGACAAAAGAGATAACACCCCCCCATTACGTCATGCTTCAGAAATGTGGAAAATGGTCCGTTTTCAAATGTTTTATTTTTGAACGTCAGTTCACATTTGTAGGTGGATCATCAGTGTTAGAGCTAAAATTAGCATGTTTAAAGTGATTTTCATGCTTCCAGGGGCTCGGGAAGATAATTAAATACCATTTGGAGGCATTTAATGTTCGAGCAAAAACGGCTGATTTTCGACAAAAGAGATAACACCCCCCCATTACGTCATGCTTCAGAAATGTGGAAAATGGTCCGTTTTCAAATGTTTTATTTTTGAACGTCAGTTCACATTTGTAGGTGGATCATCAGTGTTAGAGCTAAAATTAGCATGTTTAAAGTGATTTTCATGCTTCCAGGGGCCCAAAACACAAGATTTATGGAATGGTTAAAAGTGCATGAAAATGGCCAATTTACTCACTCTGAGTTCTCAAAAAGGGTTTCTTCACCCCGGGAAGTTAATTAAATACCATTTGGAGGCATTTAATGTTCGAGCAAAAACGGCTGATTTTCGACAAAAGAGATAACACCCCCCCATTACGTCATGCTTCAGAAATGTGGAAAATGGTCCGTTTTCAAATGTTTTATTTTTGAACGTCAGTTCACATTTGTAGGTGGATCATCAGTGTTAGAGCTAAAATTAGCATGTTTAAAGTGATTTTCATGCTTCCAGGGGCTCGGGAAGTTAATTAAATGCCATTTGGAGGCATTTAATGTTCGAGCAAAAACGGCTGATTTTCGACAAAAGAGATAACACCCCCCCATTACGTCATGCTTCAGAAATGTGGAAAATGGTCCGTTTTCAAATGTTTTATTTTTGAACGTCAGTTCACATTTGTAGGTGGATCATCAGTGTTAGAGCTAAAATTAGCATGTTTAAAGTGATTTTCATGCTTCCAGGGGCCCAAAACACAAGATTTATGGAATGGTTAAAAGTGCATGAAAATGGCCAATTTACTCACTCTGAGTTCTCAAAAAGGGTTTCTTCACCCCGGGAAGTTAATTAAATACCATTTGGAGGCATTTAATGTTCGAGCAAAAACGGCTGATTTTCGACAAAAGAGATAACACCCCCCCATTACGTCATGCTTCAGAAATGTGGAAAATGGTCCGTTTTCAAATGTTTTATTTTTGAACGTCAGTTCACATTTGTAGGTGGATCATCAGTGTTAGAGCTAAAATTAGCATGTTTAAAGTGATTTTCATGCTTCCAGGGGCCCAAAACACAAGATTTATGGAATGGTTAAAAGTGCATGAAAATGGCCAATTTACTCACTCTGAGTTCTCAAAAAGGGTTTCTTCACCCCGGGAAGTTAATTAAATACCATTTGGAGGCATTTAATGTTCGAGCAAAAACGGCTGATTTTCGACAAAAGAGATAACACCCCCCCATTACGTCATGCTTCAGAAATGTGGAAAATGGTCCGTTTTCAAATGTTTTATTTTTGAACGTCAGTTCACATTTGTAGGTGGATCATCAGTGTTAGAGCTAAAATTAGCATGTTTAAAGTGATTTTCATGCTTCCAGGGGCTCGGGAAGTTAATTAAATACCATTTGGAGGCATTTAATGTTCGAGCAAAAACGGCTGATTTTCGACAAAAGAGATAACACCCCCCCATTACGTCATGCTTCAGAAATGTGGAAAATGGTCCGTTTTCAAATGTTTTATTTTTGAACGTCAGTTCACATTTGTAGGTGGATCATCAGTGTTAGAGCTAAAATTAGCATGTTTAAAGTGATTTTCATGCTTCCAGGGGCCCAAAACACAAGATTTATGGAATGGTTAAAAGTGCATGAAAATGGCCAATTTACTCACTCTGAGTTCTCAAAAAGGGTTTCTTCACCCCGGGAAGTTAATTAAATACCATTTGGAGGCATTTAATGTTCGAGCAAAAACGGCTGATTTTCGACAAAAGAGATAACACCCCCCCATTACGTCATGCTTCAGAAATGTGGAAAATGGTCCGTTTTCAAATGTTTTATTTTTGAACGTCAGTTCACATTTGTAGGTGGATCATCAGTGTTAGAGCTAAAATTAGCATGTTTAAAGTGATTTTCATGCTTCCAGGGGCCCAAAACACAAGATTTATGGAATGGTTAAAAGTGCATGAAAATGGCCAATTTACTCACTCTGAGTTCTCAAAAAGGGTTTCTTCACCCCGGGAAGTTAATTAAATACCATTTGGAGGCATTTAATGTTCGAGCAAAAACGGCTGATTTTCGACAAAAGAGATAACACCCCCCCATTACGTCATGCTTCAGAAATGTGGAAAATGGTCCGTTTTCAAATGTTTTATTTTTGAACGTCAGTTCACATTTGTAGGTGGATCATCAGTGTTAGAGCTAAAATTAGCATGTTTAAAGTGATTTTCATGCTTCCAGGGGCTCGGGAAGTTAATTAAATACCATTTGGAGGCATTTAATGTTCGAGCAAAAACGGCTGATTTTCGACAAAAGAGATAACACCCCCCCATTACGTCATGCTTCAGAAATGTGGAAAATGGTCCGTTTTCAAATGTTTTATTTTTGAACGTCAGTTCACATTTGTAGGTGGATCATCAGTGTTAGAGCTAAAATTAGCATGTTTAAAGTGATTTTCATGCTTCCAGGGGCTCGGGAAGTTAATTAAATACCATTTGGAGGCATTTAATGTTCGAGCAAAAACGGCTGATTTTCGACAAAAGAGATAACACCCCCCCATTACGTCATGCTTCAGAAATGTGGAAAATGGTCCGTTTTCAAATGTTTTATTTTTGAACGTCAGTTCACATTTGTAGGTGGATCATCAGTGTTAGAGCTAAAATTAGCATGTTTAAAGTGATTTTCATGCTTCCAGGGGCTCGGGAAGTTAATTAAATACCATTTGGAGGCATTTAATGTTCGAGCAAAAACGGCTGATTTTCGACAAAAGAGATAACACCCCCCCATTACGTCATGCTTCAGAAATGTGGAAAATGGTCCGTTTTCAAATGTTTTATTTTTGAACGTCAGTTCACATTTGTAGGTGGATCATCAGTGTTAGAGCTAAAATTAGCATGTTTAAAGTGATTTTCATGCTTCCAGGGGCTCGGGAAGTTAATTAAATACCATTTGGAGGCATTTAATGTTCGAGCAAAAATGGCTGATTTTCGACAAAAGAGATAACACCCCCCCATTACGTCATGCTTCAGAAATGTGGAAAATGGTCCGTTTTCAAATGTTTTATTTTTGAACGTCAGTTCACATTTGTAGGTGGATCATCAGTGTTAGAGCTAAAATTAGCATGTTTAAAGTGATTTTCATGCTTCCAGGGGCTCGGGAAGTTAATTAAATACCATTTGGAGGCATTTAATGTTCGAGCAAAAACGGCTGATTTTCGACAAAAGAGATAACACCCCCCCATTACGTCATGCTTCAGAAATGTGGAAAATGGTCCGTTTTCAAATGTTTTATTTTTGAACGTCAGTTCACATTTGTAGGTGGATCATCAGTGTTAGAGCTAAAATTAGCATGTTTAAAGTGATTTTCATGCTTCCAGGGGCTCGGGAAGTTAATTAAATACCATTTGGAGGCATTTAATGTTCGAGCAAAAACGGCTGATTTTCGACAAAAGAGATAACACCCCCCCATTACGTCATGCTTCAGAAATGTGGAAAATGGTCCGTTTTCAAATGTTTTATTTTTGAACGTCAGTTCACATTTGTAGGTGGATCATCAGTGTTAGAGCTAAAATTAGCATGTTTAAAGTGATTTTCATGCTTCCAGGGGCTCGGGAAGTTAATTAAATACCATTTGGAGGCATTTAATGTTCGAGCAAAAACGGCTGATTTTCGACAAAAGAGATAACACCCCCCCATTACGTCATGCTTCAGAAATGTGGAAAATGGTCCGTTTTCAAATGTTTTATTTTTGAACGTCAGTTCACATTTGTAGGTGGATCATCAGTGTTAGAGCTAAAATTAGCATGTTTAAAGTGATTTTCATGCTTCCAGGGGCTCGGGAAGTTAATTAAATACCATTTGGAGGCATTTAATGTTCGAGCAAAAACGGCTGATTTTCGACAAAAGAGATAACACCCCCCCATTACGTCATGCTTCAGAAATGTGGAAAATGGTCCGTTTTCAAATGTTTTATTTTTGAACGTCAGTTCACATTTGTAGGTGGATCATCAGTGTTAGAGCTAAAATTAGCATGTTTAAAGTGATTTTCATGCTTCCAGGGGCTCGGGAAGTTAATTAAATACCATTTGGAGGCATTTAATGTTCGAGCAAAAACGGCTGATTTTCGACAAAAGAGATAACACCCCCCCATTACGTCATGCTTCAGAAATGTGGAAAATGGTCCGTTTTCAAATGTTTTATTTTTGAACGTCAGTTCACATTTGTAGGTGGATCATCAGTGTTAGAGCTAAAATTAGCATGTTTAAAGTGATTTTCATGCTTCCAGGGGCCCAAAACACAAGATTTATGGAATGGTTAAAAGTGCATGAAAATGGCCAATTTACTCACTCTGAGTTCTCAAAAAGGGTTTCTTCACCCCGGGAAGTTAATTAAATACCATTTGGAGGCATTTAATGTTCGAGCAAAAACGGCTGATTTTCGACAAAAGAGATAACACCCCCCCATTACGTCATGCTTCAGAAATGTGGAAAATGGTCCGTTTTCAAATGTTTTATTTTTGAACGTCAGTTCACATTTGTAGGTGGATCATCAGTGTTAGAGCTAAAATTAGCATGTTTAAAGTGATTTTCATGCTTCCAGGGGCTCGGGAAGTTAATTAAATACCATTTGGAGGCATTTAATGTTCGAGCAAAAACGGCTGATTTTCGACAAAAGAGATAACACCCCCCCATTACGTCATGCTTCAGAAATGTGGAAAATGGTCCGTTTTCAAATGTTTTATTTTTGAACGTCAGTTCACATTTGTAGGTGGATCATCAGTGTTAGAGCTAAAATTAGCATGTTTAAAGTGATTTTCATGCTTCCAGGGGCCCAAAACACAAGATTTATGGAATGGTTAAAAGTGCATGAAAATGGCCAATTTACTCACTCTGAGTTCTCAAAAAGGGTTTCTTCACCCCGGGAAGTTAATTAAATACCATTTGGAGGCATTTAATGTTCGAGCAAAAACGGCTGATTTTCGACAAAAGAGATAACACCCCCCCATTACGTCATGCTTCAGAAATGTGGAAAATGGTCCGTTTTCAAATGTTTTATTTTTGAACGTCAGTTCACATTTGTAGGTGGATCATCAGTGTTAGAGCTAAAATTAGCATGTTTAAAGTGATTTTCATGCTTCCAGGGGCCCAAAACACAAGATTTATGGAATGGTTAAAAGTGCATGAAAATGGCCAATTTACTCACTCTGAGTTCTCAAAAAGGGTTTCTTCACCCCGGGAAGTTAATTAAATACCATTTGGAGGCATTTAATGTTCGAGCAAAAACGGCTGATTTTCGACAAAAGAGATAACACCCCCCCATTACGTCATGCTTCAGAAATGTGGAAAATGGTCCGTTTTCAAATGTTTTATTTTTGAACGTCAGTTCACATTTGTAGGTGGATCATCAGTGTTAGAGCTAAAATTAGCATGTTTAAAGTGATTTTCATGCTTCCAGGGGCTCGGGAAGTTAATTAAATACCATTTGGAGGCATTTAATGTTCGAGCAAAAACGGCTGATTTTCGACAAAAGAGATAACACCCCCCCATTACGTCATGCTTCAGAAATGTGGAAAATGGTCCGTTTTCAAATGTTTTATTTTTGAACGTCAGTTCACATTTGTAGGTGGGTCATCAGTGTTAGAGCTAAAATTAGCATGTTTAAAGTGATTTTCATGCTTCCAGGGGCTCGGGAAGTTAATTAAATACCATTTGGAGGCATTTAATGTTCGAGCAAAAACGGCTGATTTTCGACAAAAGAGATAACACCCCCCCATTACGTCATGCTTCAGAAATGTGGAAAATGGTCCGTTTTCAAATGTTTTATTTTTGAACGTCAGTTCACATTTGTAGGTGGATCATCAGTGTTAGAGCTAAAATTAGCATGTTTAAAGTGATTTTCATGCTTCCAGGGGCCCAAAACACAAGATTTATGGAATGGTTAAAAGTGCATGAAAATGGCCAATTTACTCACTCTGAGTTCTCAAAAAGGGTTTCTTCACCCCGGGAAGTTAATTAAATACCATTTGGAGGCATTTAATGTTCGAGCAAAAACGGCTGATTTTCGACAAAAGAGATAACACCCCCCCATTACGTCATGCTTCAGAAATGTGGAAAATGGTCCGTTTTCAAATGTTTTATTTTTGAACGTCAGTTCACATTTGTAGGTGGATCATCAGTGTTAGAGCTAAAATTAGCATGTTTAAAGTGATTTTCATGCTTCCAGGGGCTCGGGAAGTTAATTAAATACCATTTGGAGGCATTTAATGTTCGAGCAAAAACGGCTGATTTTCGACAAAAGAGATAACACCCCCCCATTACGTCATGCTTTAGAAATGTGGAAAATGGTCCGTTTTCAAATGTTTTATTTTTGAACGTCAGTTCACATTTGTAGGTGGATCATCAGTGTTAGAGCTAAAATTAGCATGTTTAAAGTTATTTTCATGCTTCCAGGGGCCCAAAACACAAGATTTATGGAATGGTTAAAAGTGCATGAAAATGGCCAATTTACTCACTCTGAGTTCTCAAAAAGGGTTTCTTCACCCCGGGAAGTTAATTAAATACCATTTGGAGGCATTTAATGTTCGAGCAAAAACGGCTGATTTTCGACAAAAGAGATAACACCCCCCCATTACGTCATGCTTCAGAAATGTGGAAAATGGTCCGTTTTCAAATGTTTTATTTTTGAACGTCAGTTCACATTTGTAGGTGGATCATCAGTGTTAGAGCTAAAATTAGCATGTTTAAAGTGATTTTCATGCTTCCAGGGGCTCGGGAAGTTAATTAAATACCATTTGGAGGCATTTAATGTTCGAGCAAAAACGGCTGATTTTCGACAAAAGAGATAACACCCCCCCATTACGTCATGCTTCAGAAATGTGGAAAATGGTCCGTTTTCAAATGTTTTATTTTTGAACGTTAGTTCACATTTGTAGGTGGATCATCAGTGTTAGAGCTAAAATTAGCATGTTTAAAGTGATTTTCTTGCTTCCAGGGGCTCGGGAAGTTAATTAAATACCATTTGGAGGCATTTAATGTTCGAGCAAAAACGGCTGATTTTCGACAAAAGAGATAACACCCCCCCATTACGTCATGCTTCAGAAATGTGGAAAATGGTCCGTTTTCAAATGTTTTATTTTTGAACGTCAGTTCACATTTGTAGGTGGATCATCAGTGTTAGAGCTAAAATTAGCATGTTTAAAGTGATTTTCATGCTTCCAGGGGCTCGGGAAGATAATTAAATACCATTTGGAGGCATTTAATGTTCGAGCAAAAACGGCTGATTTTCGACAAAAGAGATAACACCCCCCCATTACGTCATGCTTCAGAAATGTGGAAAATGGTCCGTTTTCAAATGTTTTATTTTTGAACGTCAGTTCACATTTGTAGGTGGATCATCAGTGTTAGAGCTAAAATTAGCATGTTTAAAGTGATTTTCATGCTTCCAGGGGCCCAAAACACAAGATTTATGGAATGGTTAAAAGTGCATGAAAATGGCCAATTTACTCACTCTGAGTTCTCAAAAAGGGTTTCTTCACCCCGGGAAGTTAATTAAATACCATTTGGAGGCATTTAATGTTCGAGCAAAAACGGCTGATTTTCGACAAAAGAGATAACACCCCCCCATTACGTCATGCTTCAGAAATGTGGAAAATGGTCCGTTTTCAAATGTTTTATTTTTGAACGTCAGTTCACATTTGTAGGTGGATCATCAGTGTTAGAGCTAAAATTAGCATGTTTAAAGTGATTTTCATGCTTCCAGGGGCTCGGGAAGTTAATTAAATGCCATTTGGAGGCATTTAATGTTCGAGCAAAAACGGCTGATTTTCGACAAAAGAGATAACACCCCCCCATTACGTCATGCTTCAGAAATGTGGAAAATGGTCCGTTTTCAAATGTTTTATTTTTGAACGTCAGTTCACATTTGTAGGTGGATCATCAGTGTTAGAGCTAAAATTAGCATGTTTAAAGTGATTTTCATGCTTCCAGGGGCCCAAAACACAAGATTTATGGAATGGTTAAAAGTGCATGAAAATGGCCAATTTACTCACTCTGAGTTCTCAAAAAGGGTTTCTTCACCCCGGGAAGTTAATTAAATACCATTTGGAGGCATTTAATGTTCGAGCAAAAACGGCTGATTTTCGACAAAAGAGATAACACCCCCCCATTACGTCATGCTTCAGAAATGTGGAAAATGGTCCGTTTTCAAATGTTTTATTTTTGAACGTCAGTTCACATTTGTAGGTGGATCATCAGTGTTAGAGCTAAAATTAGCATGTTTAAAGTGATTTTCATGCTTCCAGGGGCCCAAAACACAAGATTTATGGAATGGTTAAAAGTGCATGAAAATGGCCAATTTACTCACTCTGAGTTCTCAAAAAGGGTTTCTTCACCCCGGGAAGTTAATTAAATACCATTTGGAGGCATTTAATGTTCGAGCAAAAACGGCTGATTTTCGACAAAAGAGATAACACCCCCCCATTACGTCATGCTTCAGAAATGTGGAAAATGGTCCGTTTTCAAATGTTTTATTTTTGAACGTCAGTTCACATTTGTAGGTGGATCATCAGTGTTAGAGCTAAAATTAGCATGTTTAAAGTGATTTTCATGCTTCCAGGGGCTCGGGAAGTTAATTAAATACCATTTGGAGGCATTTAATGTTCGAGCAAAAACGGCTGATTTTCGACAAAAGAGATAACACCCCCCCATTACGTCATGCTTCAGAAATGTGGAAAATGGTCCGTTTTCAAATGTTTTATTTTTGAACGTCAGTTCACATTTGTAGGTGGATCATCAGTGTTAGAGCTAAAATTAGCATGTTTAAAGTGATTTTCATGCTTCCAGGGGCCCAAAACACAAGATTTATGGAATGGTTAAAAGTGCATGAAAATGGCCAATTTACTCACTCTGAGTTCTCAAAAAGGGTTTCTTCACCCCGGGAAGTTAATTAAATACCATTTGGAGGCATTTAATGTTCGAGCAAAAACGGCTGATTTTCAACAAAAGAGATAACACCCCCCCATTACGTCATGCTTCAGAAATGTGGAAAATGGTCCGTTTTCAAATGTTTTATTTTTGAACGTCAGTTCACATTTGTAGGTGGATCATCAGTGTTAGAGCTAAAATTAGCATGTTTAAAGTGATTTTCATGCTTCCAGGGGCTCGGGAAGTTAATTAAATACCATTTGGAGGCATTTAATGTTCGAGCAAAAACGGCTGATTTTCGACAAAAGAGATAACACCCCCCCATTACGTCATGCTTCAGAAATGTGGAAAATGGTCCGTTTTCAAATGTTTTATTTTTGAACGTCAGTTCACATTTGTAGGTGGATCATCAGTGTTAGAGCTAAAATTAGCATGTTTAAAGTGATTTTCATGCTTCCAGGGGCTCGGGAAGTTAATTAAATACCATTTGGAGGCATTTAATGTTCGAGCAAAAACGGCTGATTTTCGACAAAAGAGATAACACCCCCCCATTACGTCATGCTTCAGAAATGTGGAAAATGGTCCGTTTTCAAATGTTTTATTTTTGAACGTCAGTTCACATTTGTAGGTGGATCATCAGTGTTAGAGCTAAAATTAGCATGTTTAAAGTGATTTTCATGCTTCCAGGGGCCCAAAACACAAGATTTATGGAATGGTTAAAAGTGCATGAAAATGGCCAATTTACTCACTCTGAGTTCTCAAAAAGGGTTTCTTCACCCCGGGAAGTTAATTAAATACCATTTGGAGGCATTTAATGTTCGAGCAAAAACGGCTGATTTTCGACAAAAGAGATAACACCCCCCCATTACGTCATGCTTCAGAAATGTGGAAAATGGTCCGTTTTCAAATGTTTTATTTTTGAACGTCAGTTCACATTTGTAGGTGGATCATCAGTGTTAGAGCTAAAATTAGCATGTTTAAAGTGATTTTCATGCTTCCAGGGGCCCAAAACACAAGATTTATGGAATGGTTAAAAGTGCATGAAAATGGCCAATTTACTCACTCTGAGTTCTCAAAAAGGGTTTCTTCACCCCGGGAAGTTAATTAAATACCATTTGGAGGCATTTAATGTTCGAGCAAAAACGGCTGATTTTCGACAAAAGAGATAACACCCCCCCATTACGTCATGCTTCAGAAATGTGGAAAATGGTCCGTTTTCAAATGTTTTATTTTTGAACGTCAGTTCACATTTGTAGGTGGATCATCAGTGTTAGAGCTAAAATTAGCATGTTTAAAGTGATTTTCATGCTTCCAGGGGCTCGGGAAGTTAATTAAATACCATTTGGAGGCATTTAATGTTCGAGCAAAAACGGCTGATTTTCGACAAAAGAGATAACACCCCCCCATTACGTCATGCTTCAGAAATGTGGAAAATGGTCCGTTTTCAAATGTTTTATTTTTGAACGTCAGTTCACATTTGTAGGTGGATCATCAGTGTTAGAGCTAAAATTAGCATGTTTAAAGTGATTTTCATGCTTCCAGGGGCCCAAAACACAAGATTTATGGAATGGTTAAAAGTGCATGAAAATGGCCAATTTACTCACTCTGAGTTCTCAAAAAGGGTTTCCTCACCCCGGGAAGTTAATTAAATACCATTTGGAGGCATTTAATGTTCGAGCAAAAACGGCTGATTTTCAACAAAAGAGATAACACCCCCCCATTACGTCATGCTTCAGAAATGTGGAAAATGGTCCGTTTTCAAATGTTTTATTTTTGAACGTCAGTTCACATTTGTAGGTGGATCATCAGTGTTAGAGCTAAAATTAGCATGTTTAAAGTGATTTTCATGCTTCCAGGGGCTCGGGAAGTTAATTAAATACCATTTGGAGGCATTTAATGTTCGAGCAAAAACGGCTGATTTTCGACAAAAGAGATAACACCCCCCCATTACGTCATGCTTCAGAAATGTGGAAAATGGTCCGTTTTCAAATGTTTTATTTTTGAACGTCAGTTCACATTTGTAGGTGGATCATCAGTGTTAGAGCTAAAATTAGCATGTTTAAAGTGATTTTCATGCTTCCAGGGGCTCGGGAAGTTAATTAAATACCATTTGGAGGCATTTAATGTTCGAGCAAAAACGGCTGATTTTCGACAAAAGAGATAACACCCCCCCATTACGTCATGCTTCAGAAATGTGGAAAATGGTCCGTTTTCAAATGTTTTATTTTTGAACGTCAGTTCACATTTGTAGGTGGATCATCAGTGTTAGAGCTAAAATTAGCATGTTTAAAGTGATTTTCATGCTTCCAGGGGCTCGGGAAGTTAATTAAATACCATTTGGAGGCATTTAATGTTCGAGCAAAAACGGCTGATTTTCGACAAAAGAGATAACACCCCCCCATTACGTCATGCTTCAGAAATGTGGAAAATGGTCCGTTTTCAAATGTTTTATTTTTGAACGTCAGTTCACATTTGTAGGTGGATCATCAGTGTTAGAGCTAAAATTAGCATGTTTAAAGTGATTTTCATGCTTCCAGGGGCTCGGGAAGTTAATTAAATACCATTTGGAGGCATTTAATGTTCGAGCAAAAACGGCTGATTTTCGACAAAAGAGATAACACCCCCCCATTACGTCATGCTTCAGAAATGTGGAAAATGGTCCGTTTTCAAATGTTTTATTTTTGAACGTCAGTTCACATTTGTAGGTGGATCATCAGTGTTAGAGCTAAAATTAGCATGTTTAAAGTGATTTTCATGCTTCCAGGGGCTCGGGAAGTTAATTAAATACCATTTGGAGGCATTTAATGTTCGAGCAAAAACGGCTGATTTTCGACAAAAGAGATAACACCCCCCCATTACGTCATGCTTCAGAAATGTGGAAAATGGTCCGTTTTCAAATGTTTTATTTTTGAACGTCAGTTCACATTTGTAGGTGGATCATCAGTGTTAGAGCTAAAATTAGCATGTTTAAAGTGATTTTCATGCTTCCAGGGGCTCGGGAAGTTAATTAAATACCATTTGGAGGCATTTAATGTTCGAGCAAAAACGGCTGATTTTCGACAAAAGAGATAACACCCCCCCATTACGTCATGCTTCAGAAATGTGGAAAATGGTCCGTTTTCAAATGTTTTATTTTTGAACGTCAGTTCACATTTGTAGGTGGATCATCAGTGTTAGAGCTAAAATTAGCATGTTTAAAGTGATTTTCATGCTTCCAGGGGCTCGGGAAGTTAATTAAATACCATTTGGAGGCATTTAATGTTCGAGCAAAAACGGCTGATTTTCGACAAAAGAGATAACACCCCCCCATTACGTCATGCTTCAGAAATGTGGAAAATGGTCCGTTTTCAAATGTTTTATTTTTGAACGTCAGTTCACATTTGTAGGTGGATCATCAGTGTTAGAGCTAAAATTAGCATGTTTAAAGTGATTTTCATGCTTCCAGGGGCTCGGGAAGTTAATTAAATACCATTTGGAGGCATTTAATGTTCGAGCAAAAACGGCTGATTTTCGACAAAAGAGATAACACCCCCCCATTACGTCATGCTTCAGAAATGTGGAAAATGGTCCGTTTTCAAATGTTTTATTTTTGAACGTCAGTTCACATTTGTAGGTGGATCATCAGTGTTAGAGCTAAAATTAGCATGTTTAAAGTGATTTTCATGCTTCCAGGGGCTCGGGAAGTTAATTAAATACCATTTGGAGGCATTTAATGTTCGAGCAAAAACGGCTGATTTTCGACAAAAGAGATAACACCCCCCCATTACGTCATGCTTCAGAAATGTGGAAAATGGTCAGTTTTCAAATGTTTTATTTTTGAACGTCAGTTCACATTTGTAGGTGGATCATCAGTGTTAGAGCTAAAATTAGCATGTTTAAAGTGATTTTCCTGCTTCCAGGGGCCCAAAACACAAGATTTATGGAATGGTTAAAAGTGCATGAAAATGGCCAATTTACTCACTCTGAGTTCTCAAAAAGGGTTTCTTCACCCCGGGAAGTTAATTAAATACCATTTGGAGGCATTTAATGTTCGAGCAAAAACGGCTGATTTTCAACAAAAGAGATAACACCCCCCCATTACGTCATGCTTCAGAAATGTGGAAAATGGTCCGTTTTAAAATGTTTTATTTTTGAACGTCAGTTCACATTTGTAGGTGGATCATCAGTGTTAGAGCTAAAATTAGCATGTTTAAAGTGATTTTCATGCTTCCAGGGGCTCGGGAAGTTAATTAAATACCATTTGGAGGCATTTAATGTTCGAGCAAAAACGGCTGATTTTCGACAAAAGAGATAACACCCCCCCATTACGTCATGCTTCAGAAATGTGGAAAATGGTCCGTTTTCAAATGTTTTATTTTTGAACGTCAGTTCACATTTGTAGGTGGATCATCAGTGTTAGAGCTAAAATTAGCATGTTTAAAGTGATTTTCATGCTTCCAGGGGCTCGGGAAGTTAATTAAATACCATTTGGAGGCATTTAATGTTCGAGCAAAAACGGCTGATTTTCGACAAAAGAGATAACACCCCCCCATTACGTCATGCTTCAGAAATGTGGAAAATGGTCCGTTTTCAAATGTTTTATTTTTGAACGTCAGTTCACATTTGTAGGTGGATCATCAGTGTTAGAGCTAAAATTAGCATGTTTAAAGTGATTTTCATGCTTCCAGGGGCCCAAAACACAAGATTTATGGAATGGTTAAAAGTGCATGAAAATGGCCAATTTACTCACTCTGAGTTCTCAAAAAGGGTTTCTTCACCCCGGGAAGTTAATTAAATACCATTTGGAGGCATTTAATGTTCGAGCAAAAACGGCTGATTTTCGACAAAAGAGATAACACCCCCCCATTACGTCATGCTTCAGAAATGTGGAAAATGGTCCGTTTTCAAATGTTTTATTTTTGAACGTCAGTTCACATTTGTAGGTGGATCATCAGTGTTAGAGCTAAAATTAGCATGTTTAAAGTGATTTTCATGCTTCCAGGGGCCCAAAACACAAGATTTATGGAATGGTTAAAAGTGCATGAAAATGGCCAATTTACTCACTCTGAGTTCTCAAAAAGGGTTTCTTCACCCCGGGAAGTTAATTAAATACCATTTGGAGGCATTTAATGTTCGAGCAAAAACGGCTGATTTTCGACAAAAGAGATAACACCCCCCCATTACGTCATGCTTCAGAAATGTGGAAAATGGTCCGTTTTCAAATGTTTTATTTTTGAACGTCAGTTCACATTTGTAGGTGGATCATCAGTGTTAGAGCTAAAATTAGCATGTTTAAAGTGATTTTCATGCTTCCAGGGGCTCGGGAAGTTAATTAAATACCATTTGGAGGCATTTAATGTTCGAGCAAAAACGGCTGATTTTCGACAAAAGAGATAACACCCCCCCATTACGTCATGCTTCAGAAATGTGGAAAATGGTCCGTTTTCAAATGTTTTATTTTTGAACGTCAGTTCACATTTGTAGGTGGATCATCAGTGTTAGAGCTAAAATTAGCATGTTTAAAGTGATTTTCATGCTTCCAGGGGCCCAAAACACAAGATTTATGGAATGGTTAAAAGTGCATGAAAATGGCCAATTTACTCACTCTGAGTTCTCAAAAAGGGTTTCTTCACCCCGGGAAGTTAATTAAATACCATTTGGAGGCATTTAATGTTCGAGCAAAAACGGCTGATTTTCAACAAAAGAGATAACACCCCCCCATTACGTCATGCTTCAGAAATGTGGAAAATGGTCCGTTTTCAAATGTTTTATTTTTGAACGTCAGTTCACATTTGTAGGTGGATCATCAGTGTTAGAGCTAAAATTAGCATGTTTAAAGTGATTTTCATGCTTCCAGGGGCTCGGGAAGTTAATTAAATACCATTTGGAGGCATTTAATGTTCGAGCAAAAACGGCTGATTTTCGACAAAAGAGATAACACCCCCCCATTACGTCATGCTTCAGAAATGTGGAAAATGGTCCGTTTTCAAATGTTTTATTTTTGAACGTCAGTTCACATTTGTAGGTGGATCATCAGTGTTAGAGCTAAAATTAGCATGTTTAAAGTGATTTTCATGCTTCCAGGGGCTCGGGAAGTTAATTAAATACCATTTGGAGGCATTTAATGTTCGAGCAAAAACGGCTGATTTTCGACAAAAGAGATAACACCCCCCCATTACGTCATGCTTCAGAAATGTGGAAAATGGTCCGTTTTCAAATGTTTTATTTTTGAACGTCAGTTCACATTTGTAGGTGGATCATCAGTGTTAGAGCTAAAATTAGCATGTTTAAAGTGATTTTCATGCTTCCAGGGGCTCGGGAAGTTAATTAAATACCATTTGGAGGCATTTAATGTTCGAGCAAAAACGGCTGATTTTCGACAAAAGAGATAACACCCCCCCATTACGTCATGCTTCAGAAATGTGGAAAATGGTCCGTTTTCAAATGTTTTATTTTTGAACGTCAGTTCACATTTGTAGGTGGATCATCAGTGTTAGAGCTAAAATTAGCATGTTTAAAGTGATTTTCATGCTTCCAGGGGCTCGGGAAGTTAATTAAATACCATTTGGAGGCATTTAATGTTCGAGCAAAAACGGCTGATTTTCGACAAAAGAGATAACACCCCCCCATTACGTCATGCTTCAGAAATGTGGAAAATGGTCCGTTTTCAAATGTTTTATTTTTGAACGTCAGTTCACATTTGTAGGTGGATCATCAGTGTTAGAGCTAAAATTAGCATGTTTAAAGTGATTTTCATGCTTCCAGGGGCTCGGGAAGTTAATTAAATACCATTTGGAGGCATTTAATGTTCGAGCAAAAACGGCTGATTTTCGACAAAAGAGATAACACCCCCCCATTACGTCATGCTTCAGAAATGTGGAAAATGGTCCGTTTTCAAATGTTTTATTTTTGAACGTCAGTTCACATTTGTAGGTGGATCATCAGTGTTAGAGCTAAAATTAGCATGTTTAAAGTGATTTTCATGCTTCCAGGGGCTCGGGAAGTTAATTAAATACCATTTGGAGGCATTTAATGTTCGAGCAAAAACGGCTAATTTTCGACAAAAGAGATAACACCCCCCCATTACGTCATGCTTCAGAAATGTGGAAAATGGTCCGTTTTCAAATGTTTTATTTTTGAACGTCAGTTCACATTTGTAGGTGGATCATCAGTGTTAGAGCTAAAATTAGCATGTTTAAAGTGATTTTCATGCTTCCAGGGGCTCGGGAAGTTAATTAAATACCATTTGGAGGCATTTAATGTTCGAGCAAAAACGGCTGATTTTCGACAAAAGAGATAACACCCCCCCATTACGTCATGCTTCAGAAATGTGGAAAATGGTCCGTTTTCAAATGTTTTATTTTTGAACGTCAGTTCACATTTGTAGGTGGATCATCAGTGTTAGAGCTAAAATTAGCATGTTTAAAGTGATTTTCATGCTTCCAGGGGCTCGGGAAGTTAATTAAATACCATTTGGAGGCATTTAATGTTCGAGCAAAAACGGCTGATTTTCGACAAAAGAGATAACAC
This sequence comes from Lissotriton vulgaris, assembly GCF_964263255.1. Lineage (NCBI taxonomy): Eukaryota > Metazoa > Chordata > Amphibia > Caudata > Salamandridae > Lissotriton > Lissotriton vulgaris. The sequence goes on from NW_028253114.1 coordinate 18,034, forward strand.
CCCCCCATTACGTCATGCTTCAGAAATGTGGAAAATGGTCCGTTTTCAAATGTTTTATTTTTGAACGTCAGTTCACATTTGTAGGTGGATCATCAGTGTTAGAGCTAAAATTAGCATGTTTAAAGTGATTTTCATGCTTCCAGGGGCTCGGGAAGTTAATTAAATACCATTTGGAGGCATTTAATGTTCGAGCAAAAACGGCTGATTTTCGACAAAAGAGATAACACCCCCCCATTACGTCATGCTTCAGAAATGTGGAAAATGGTCCGTTTTCAAATGTTTTATTTTTGAACGTCAGTTCACATTTGTAGGTGGATCATCAGTGTTAGAGCTAAAATTAGCATGTTTAAAGTGATTTTCATGCTTCCAGGGGCCCAAAACACAAGATTTATGGAATGGTTAAAAGTGCATGAAAATGGCCAATTTACTCACTCTGAGTTCTCAAAAAGGGTTTCTTCACCCCGGGAAGTTAATTAAATACCATTTGGAGGCATTTAATGTTCGAGCAAAAACGGCTGATTTTCGACAAAAGAGATAACACCCCCCCATTACGTCATGCTTCAGAAATGTGGAAAATGGTCCGTTTTCAAATGTTTTATTTTTGAACGTCAGTTCACATTTGTAGGTGGATCATCAGTGTTAGAGCTAAAATTAGCATGTTTAAAGTGATTTTCATGCTTCCAGGGGCTCGGGAAGTTAATTAAATACCATTTGGAGGCATTTAATGTTCGAGCAAAAACGGCTGATTTTCGACAAAAGAGATAACACCCCCCCATTACGTCATGCTTCAGAAATGTGGAAAATGGTCCGTTTTCAAATGTTTTATTTTTGAACGTCAGTTCACATTTGTAGGTGGATCATCAGTGTTAGAGCTAAAATTAGCATGTTTAAAGTGATTTTCATGCTTCCAGGGGCTCGGGAAGTTAATTAAATACCATTTGGAGGCATTTAATGTTCGAGCAAAAACGGCTAATTTTCGACAAAAGAGATAACACCCCCCCATTACGTCATGCTTCAGAAATGTGGAAAATGGTCCGTTTTCAAATGTTTTATTTTTGAACGTCAGTTCACATTTGTAGGTGGATCATCAGTGTTAGAGCTAAAATTAGCATGTTTAAAGTGATTTTCATGCTTCCAGGGGCTCGGGAAGTTAATTAAATACCATTTGGAGGCATTTAATGTTCGAGCAAAAACGGCTGATTTTCGACAAAAGAGATAACACCCCCCCATTACGTCATGCTTCAGAAATGTGGAAAATGGTCCGTTTTCAAATGTTTTATTTTTGAACGTCAGTTCACATTTGTAGGTGGATCATCAGTGTTAGAGCTAAAATTAGCATGTTTAAAGTGATTTTCATGCTTCCAGGGGCTCGGGAAGTTAATTAAATACCATTTGGAGGCATTTAATGTTCGAGCAAAAACGGCTGATTTTCGACAAAAGAGATAACACCCCCCCATTACGTCATGCTTCAGAAATGTGGAAAATGGTCCGTTTTCAAATGTTTTATTTTTGAACGTCAGTTCACATTTGTAGGTGGATCATCAGTGTTAGAGCTAAAATTAGCATGTTTAAAGTGATTTTCATGCTTCCAGGGGCTCGGGAAGTTAATTAAATACCATTTGGAGGCATTTAATGTTCGAGCAAAAACGGCTGATTTTCGACAAAAGAGATAACACCCCCCCATTACGTCATGCTTCAGAAATGTGGAAAATGGTCCGTTTTCAAATGTTTTATTTTTGAACGTCAGTTCACATTTGTAGGTGGATCATCAGTGTTAGAGCTAAAATTAGCATGTTTAAAGTGATTTTCATGCTTCCAGGGGCCCAAAACACAAGATTTATGGAATGGTTAAAAGTGCATGAAAATGGCCAATTTACTCACTCTGAGTTCTCAAAAAGGGTTTCTTCACCCCGGGAAGTTAATTAAATACCATTTGGAGGCATTTAATGTTCGAGCAAAAACGGCTGATTTTCGACAAAAGAGATAACACCCCCCCATTACGTCATGCTTCAGAAATGTGGAAAATGGTCCGTTTTCAAATGTTTTATTTTTGAACGTCAGTTCACATTTGTAGGTGGATCATCAGTGTTAGAGCTAAAATTAGCATGTTTAAAGTGATTTTCATGCTTCCAGGGGCTCGGGAAGTTAATTAAATACCATTTGGAGGCATTTAATGTTCGAGCAAAAACGGCTGATTTTCGACAAAAGAGATAACACCCCCCCATTACGTCATGCTTCAGAAATGTGGAAAATGGTCCGTTTTCAAATGTTTTATTTTTGAACGTCAGTTCACATTTGTAGGTGGATCATCAGTGTTAGAGCTAAAATTAGCATGTTTAAAGTGATTTTCATGCTTCCAGGGGCCCAAAACACAAGATTTATGGAATGGTTAAAAGTGCATGAAAATGGCCAATTTACTCACTCTGAGTTCTCAAAAAGGGTTTCTTCACCCCGGGAAGTTAATTAAATACCATTTGGAGGCATTTAATGTTCGAGCAAAAACGGCTGATTTTCGACAAAAGAGATAACACCCCCCCATTACGTCATGCTTCAGAAATGTGGAAAATGGTCCGTTTTCAAATGTTTTATTTTTGAACGTCAGTTCACATTTGTAGGTGGATCATCAGTGTTAGAGCTAAAATTAGCATGTTTAAAGTGATTTTCATGCTTCCAGGGGCCCAAAACACAAGATTTATGGAATGGTTAAAAGTGCATGAAAATGGCCAATTTACTCACTCTGAGTTCTCAAAAAGGGTTTCTTCACCCCGGGAAGTTAATTAAATACCATTTGGAGGCATTTAATGTTCGAGCAAAAACGGCTGATTTTCGACAAAAGAGATAACACCCCCCCATTACGTCATGCTTCAGAAATGTGGAAAATGGTCCGTTTTCAAATGTTTTATTTTTGAACGTCAGTTCACATTTGTAGGTGGATCATCAGTGTTAGAGCTAAAATTAGCATGTTTAAAGTGATTTTCATGCTTCCAGGGGCTCGGGAAGTTAATTAAATACCATTTGGAGGCATTTAATGTTCGAGCAAAAACGGCTGATTTTCGACAAAAGAGATAACACCCCCCCATTACGTCATGCTTCAGAAATGTGGAAAATGGTCCGTTTTCAAATGTTTTATTTTTGAACGTCAGTTCACATTTGTAGGTGGGTCATCAGTGTTAGAGCTAAAATTAGCATGTTTAAAGTGATTTTCATGCTTCCAGGGGCTCGGGAAGTTAATTAAATACCATTTGGAGGCATTTAATGTTCGAGCAAAAACGGCTGATTTTCGACAAAAGAGATAACACCCCCCCATTACGTCATGCTTCAGAAATGTGGAAAATGGTCCGTTTTCAAATGTTTTATTTTTGAACGTCAGTTCACATTTGTAGGTGGATCATCAGTGTTAGAGCTAAAATTAGCATGTTTAAAGTGATTTTCATGCTTCCAGGGGCCCAAAACACAAGATTTATGGAATGGTTAAAAGTGCATGAAAATGGCCAATTTACTCACTCTGAGTTCTCAAAAAGGGTTTCTTCACCCCGGGAAGTTAATTAAATACCATTTGGAGGCATTTAATGTTCGAGCAAAAACGGCAGATTTTCGACAAAAGAGATAACACCCCCCCATTACGTCATGCTTCAGAAATGTGGAAAATGGTCCGTTTTCAAATGTTTTATTTTTGAACGTCAGTTCACATTTGTAGGTGGATCATCAGTGTTAGAGCTAAAATTAGCATGTTTAAAGTGATTTTCATGCTTCCAGGGGCTCGGGAAGTTAATTAAATACCATTTGGAGGCATTTAATGTTCGAGCAAAAACGGCTGATTTTCGACAAAAGAGATAACACCCCCCCATTACGTCATGCTTCAGAAATGTGGAAAATGGTCCGTTTTCAAATGTTTTATTTTTGAACGTCAGTTCACATTTGTAGGTGGATCATCAGTGTTAGAGCTAAAATTAGCATGTTTAAAGTGATTTTCATGCTTCCAGGGGCCCAAAACACAAGATTTATGGAATGGTTAAAAGTGCATGAAAATGGCCAATTTACTCACTCTGAGTTCTCAAAAAGGGTTTCTTCACCCCGGGAAGTTAATTAAATACCATTTGGAGGCATTTAATGTTCGAGCAAAAACGGCTGATTTTCAACAAAAGAGATAACACCCCCCCATTACGTCATGCTTCAGAAATGTGGAAAATGGTCCGTTTTCAAATGTTTTATTTTTGAACGTCAGTTCACATTTGTAGGTGGATCATCAGTGTTAGAGCTAAAATTAGCATGTTTAAAGTGATTTTCATGCTTCCAGGGGCTCGGGAAGTTAATTAAATACCATTTGGAGGCATTTAATGTTCGAGCAAAAACGGCTGATTTTCGACAAAAGAGATAACACCCCCCCATTACGTCATGCTTCAGAAATGTGGAAAATGGTCCGTTTTCAAATGTTTTATTTTTGAACGTCAGTTCACATTTGTAGGTGGATCATCAGTGTTAGAGCTAAAATTAGCATGTTTAAAGTGATTTTCATGCTTCCAGGGGCTCGGGAAGTTAATTAAATACCATTTGGAGGCATTTAATGTTCGAGCAAAAACGGCTGATTTTCGACAAAAGAGATAACACCCCCCCATTACGTCATGCTTCAGAAATGTGGAAAATGGTCCGTTTTCAAATGTTTTATTTTTGAACGTCAGTTCACATTTGTAGGTGGATCATCAGTGTTAGAGCTAAAATTAGCATGTTTAAAGTGATTTTCATGCTTCCAGGGGCTCGGGAAGTTAATTAAATACCATTTGGAGGCATTTAATGTTCGAGCAAAAACGGCTGATTTTCGACAAAAGAGATAACACCCCCCCATTACGTCATGCTTCAGAAATGTGGAAAATGGTCCGTTTTCAAATGTTTTATTTTTGAACGTCAGTTCACATTTGTAGGTGGATCATCAGTGTTAGAGCTAAAATTAGCATGTTTAAAGTGATTTTCATGCTTCCAGGGGCTCGGGAAGTTAATTAAATACCATTTGGAGGCATTTAATGTTCGAGCAAAAACGGCTGATTTTCGACAAAAGAGATAACACCCCCCCATTACGTCATGCTTCAGAAATGTGGAAAATGGTCCGTTTTCAAATGTTTTATTTTTGAACGTCAGTTCACATTTGTAGGTGGATCATCAGTGTTAGAGCTAAAATTAGCATGTTTAAAGTGATTTTCATGCTTCCAGGGGCTCGGGAAGTTAATTAAATACCATTTGGAGGCATTTAATGTTCGAGCAAAAACGGCTGATTTTCGACAAAAGAGATAACACCCCCCCATTACGTCATGCTTCAGAAATGTGGAAAATGGTCCGTTTTCAAATGTTTTATTTTTGAACGTCAGTTCACATTTGTAGGTGGATCATCAGTGTTAGAGCTAAAATTAGCATGTTTAAAGTGATTTTCATGCTTCCAGGGGCTCGGGAAGTTAATTAAATACCATTTGGAGGCATTTAATGTTCGAGCAAAAACGGCTGATTTTCGACAAAAGAGATAACACCCCCCCATTACGTCATGCTTCAGAAATGTGGAAAATGGTCCGTTTTCAAATGTTTTATTTTTGAACGTCAGTTCACATTTGTAGGTGGATCATCAGTGTTAGAGCTAAAATTAGCATGTTTAAAGTGATTTTCATGCTTCCAGGGGCTCGGGAAGTTAATTAAATACCATTTGGAGGCATTTAATGTTCGAGCAAAAACGGCTGATTTTCGACAAAAGAGATAACACCCCCCCATTACGTCATGCTTCAGAAATGTGGAAAATGGTCCGTTTTCAAATGTTTTATTTTTGAACGTCAGTTCACATTTGTAGGTGGATCATCAGTGTTAGAGCTAAAATTAGCATGTTTAAAGTGATTTTCATGCTTCCAGGGGCCCAAAACACAAGATTTATGGAATGGTTAAAAGTGCATGAAAATGGCCAATTTACTCACTCTGAGTTCTCAAAAAGGGTTTCTTCACCCCGGGAAGTTAATTAAATACCATTTGGAGGCATTTAATGTTCGAGCAAAAACGGCTGATTTTCAACAAAAGAGATAACACCCCCCCATTACGTCATGCTTCAGAAATGTGGAAAATGGTCCGTTTTCAAATGTTTTATTTTTGAACGTCAGTTCACATTTGTAGGTGGATCATCAGTGTTAGAGCTAAAATTAGCATGTTTAAAGTGATTTTCATGCTTCCAGGGGCTCGGGAAGTTAATTAAATACCATTTGGAGGCATTTAATGTTCGAGCAAAAACGGCTGATTTTCGACAAAAGAGATAACACCCCCCCATTACGTCATGCTTCAGAAATGTGGAAAATGGTCCGTTTTCAAATGTTTTATTTTTGAACGTCAGTTCACATTTGTAGGTGGATCATCAGTGTTAGAGCTAAAATTAGCATGTTTAAAGTGATTTTCATGCTTCCAGGGGCTCGGGAAGTTAATTAAATACCATTTGGAGGCATTTAATGTTCGAGCAAAAACGGCTGATTTTCGACAAAAGAGATAACACCCCCCCATTACGTCATGCTTCAGAAATGTGGAAAATGGTCCGTTTTCAAATGTTTTATTTTTGAACGTCAGTTCACATTTGTAGGTGGATCATCAGTGTTAGAGCTAAAATTAGCATGTTTAAAGTGATTTTCATGCTTCCAGGGGCTCGGGAAGTTAATTAAATACCATTTGGAGGCATTTAATGTTCGAGCAAAAACGGCTGATTTTCGACAAAAGAGATAACACCCCCCCATTACGTCATGCTTCAGAAATGTGGAAAATGGTCCGTTTTCAAATGTTTTATTTTTGAACGTCAGTTCACATTTGTAGGTGGATCATCAGTGTTAGAGCTAAAATTAGCATGTTTAAAGTGATTTTCATGCTTCCAGGGGCTCGGGAAGTTAATTAAATACCATTTGGAGGCATTTAATGTTCGAGCAAAAACGGCTGATTTTCGACAAAAGAGATAACACCCCCCCATTACGTCATGCTTCAGAAATGTGGAAAATGGTCCGTTTTCAAATGTTTTATTTTTGAACGTCAGTTCACATTTGTAGGTGGATCATCAGTGTTAGAGCTAAAATTAGCATGTTTAAAGTGATTTTCATGCTTCCAGGGGCTCGGGAAGTTAATTAAATACCATTTGGAGGCATTTAATGTTCGAGCAAAAACGGCTGATTTTCGACAAAAGAGATAACACCCCCCCATTACGTCATGCTTCAGAAATGTGGAAAATGGTCCGTTTTCAAATGTTTTATTTTTGAACGTCAGTTCACATTTGTAGGTGGATCATCAGTGTTAGAGCTAAAATTAGCATGTTTAAAGTGATTTTCATGCTTCCAGGGGCTCGGGAAGTTAATTAAATACCATTTGGAGGCATTTAATGTTCGAGCAAAAACGGCTGATTTTCGACAAAAGAGATAACACCCCCCCATTACGTCATGCTTCAGAAATGTGGAAAATGGTCCGTTTTCAAATGTTTTATTTTTGAACGTCAGTTCACATTTGTAGGTGGATCATCAGTGTTAGAGCTAAAATTAGCATGTTTAAAGTGATTTTCATGCTTCCAGGGGCTCGGGAAGTTAATTAAATACCATTTGGAGGCATTTAATGTTCGAGCAAAAACGGCTGATTTTCGACAAAAGAGATAACACCCCCCCATTACGTCATGCTTCAGAAATGTGGAAAATGGTCCGTTTTCAAATGTTTTATTTTTGAACGTCAGTTCACATTTGTAGGTGGATCATCAGTGTTAGAGCTAAAATTAGCATGTTTAAAGTGATTTTCATGCTTCCAGGGGCTCGGGAAGTTAATTAAATACCATTTGGAGGCATTTAATGTTCGAGCAAAAACGGCTGATTTTCGACAAAAGAGATAACACCCCCCCATTACGTCATGCTTCAGAAATGTGGAAAATGGTCCGTTTTCAAATGTTTTATTTTTGAACGTCAGTTCACATTTGTAGGTGGATCATCAGTGTTAGAGCTAAAATTAGCATGTTTAAAGTGATTTTCATGCTTCCAGGGGCTCGGGAAGTTAATTAAATACCATTTGGAGGCATTTAATGTTCGAGCAAAAACGGCTGATTTTCGACAAAAGAGATAACACCCCCCCATTACGTCATGCTTCAGAAATGTGGAAAATGGTCCGTTTTCAAATGTTTTATTTTTGAACGTCAGTTCACATTTGTAGGTGGATCATCAGTGTTAGAGCTAAAATTAGCATGTTTAAAGTGATTTTCATGCTTCCAGGGGCCCAAAACACAAGATTTATGGAATGGTTAAAAGTGCATGAAAATGGCCAATTTACTCACTCTGAGTTCTCAAAAAGGGTTTCTTCACCCCGGGAAGTTAATTAAATACCATTTGGAGGCATTTAATGTTCGAGCAAAAACGGCTGATTTTCGACAAAAGAGATAACACCCCCCCATTACGTCATGCTTCAGAAATGTGGAAAATGGTCCGTTTTCAAATGTTTTATTTTTGAACGTCAGTTCACATTTGTAGGTGGATCATCAGTGTTAGAGCTAAAATTAGCATGTTTAAAGTGATTTTCATGCTTCCAGGGGCTCGGGAAGTTAATTAAATACCATTTGGAGGCATTTAATGTTCGAGCAAAAACGGCTGATTTTCGACAAAAGAGATAACACCCCCCCATTACGTCATGCTTCAGAAATGTGGAAAATGGTCCGTTTTCAAATGTTTTATTTTTGAACGTCAGTTCACATTTGTAGGTGGATCATCAGTGTTAGAGCTAAAATTAGCATGTTTAAAGTGATTTTCATGCTTCCAGGGGCCCAAAACACAAGATTTATGGAATGGTTAAAAGTGCATGAAAATGGCCAATTTACTCACTCTGAGTTCTCAAAAAGGGTTTCTTCACCCCGGGAAGTTAATTAAATACCATTTGGAGGCATTTAATGTTCGAGCAAAAACGGCTGATTTTCGACAAAAGAGATAACACCCCCCCATTACGTCATGCTTCAGAAATGTGGAAAATGGTCCGTTTTCAAATGTTTTATTTTTGAACGTCAGTTCACATTTGTAGGTGGATCATCAGTGTTAGAGCTAAAATTAGCATGTTTAAAGTGATTTTCATGCTTCCAGGGGCCCAAAACACAAGATTTATGGAATGGTTAAAAGTGCATGAAAATGGCCAATTTACTCACTCCTGAGTTCTCAAAAAGGGTTTCTTCACCCCGGGAAGTTAATTAAATACCATTTGGAGGCATTTAATGTTCGAGCAAAAACGGCTGATTTTCGACAAAAGAGATAACACCCCCCCATTACGTCATGCTTCAGAAATGTGGAAAATGGTCCGTTTTCAAATGTTTTATTTTTGAACGTCAGTTCACATTTGTAGGTGGATCATCAGTGTTAGAGCTAAAATTAGCATGTTTAAAGTGATTTTCATGCTTCCAGGGGCTCGGGAAGTTAATTAAATACCATTTGGAGGCATTTAATGTTCGAGCAAAAACGGCTGATTTTCGACAAAAGAGATAACACCCCCCCATTACGTCATGCTTCAGAAATGTGGAAAATGGTCCGTTTTCAAATGTTTTATTTTTGAACGTCAGTTCACATTTGTAGGTGGGTCATCAGTGTTAGAGCTAAAATTAGCATGTTTAAAGTGA
>NW_028253115.1:0-110647 GCF_964263255.1 Lissotriton vulgaris
GGTTAGAAGTTCACCACACTATAGGCCAGATGTAGGTGGCCAAATACCGGTCGGTAACAGACGATTTTGGCCGTTACCGACCGGTATTTGGTTTTTGAGATGTAGAGGGCCCTAATTTTAACGATTCGGTAAATTTACCGATTCGGTAAAATACCGAATCGGTAAATCTGGATGTAGGTGGCACTGAAAACAGTGCCACAGGCCCTTAAGAATTTGTTATTTACCATCAAAAACTATTTGATTGCTAATAACGAATTCCTGTGTACATGCACATCTGTGCATGTACACCTGTGCCATGTGGCACACATACATGCCCTAAGGGCATGTATGTGTGTCACATGGCACACAAGCCTGAAACAGGGGTGCAACAGGGTGTCAAAGTGACACCCTGTCTGTCCCCCTTGTCAATTCGGTAATTTTACCGAATCGCTATTTACAGATTCAGTAATTGCCTCAAGGCCCATAGGAATCAATGGCAATTACCAAATCGATAAATACCGATTCGGTAATTACCGAATATTACCGATTCATTAAATTATTCGGTAAAAATGCCTTCATAGCATTTACCGATTTGTAAATACCGAATCGGTAAAATTCGGTATTTACGAATCGGTAAATGCCATTTACCTACATCTGGCCATATGTTGCTAATAGAAATAGTTATTTGGTGGAGTTTTAGATTTTTTCCATAGGAACCGTTAGTCGTAGAAGTCAGTGGAAAATATAATAAAAATAATAACAGGGGTTCCCTGGGGCCCTCACAGTTCCGGGGCTTCACTCATGTTGGAAGGGGAGTGCAGTAGGCTGTGGAAATTATATCGGGAAAACAACAATGTGGCTTATTGCATCTTTTCTTTAATATAATGTGGAATAATGTTTATTTATTCGGCAGTGTTCACTTTTGTTACAGATACAGTCACTTTGTTACAGGCAATTTATTAATATGTAGGACGGCGTGTTCTGTATGTGTGCGTGATACAAATTTAACATTTAATTGGCTAACGTGTTCTAACAACAATCTTAATGTTCATTTGGGTGTGAACTATTGAAAGTAGAAGTATTTTCTGTAATTCACTTGTGCTCCGGAGAGTTGCAAGGACATGTAATTGGCTTTCATGTTGTATGGAAGACTTTCCTGAGCTTTCTGTTGGTTGGTTGCGAACTATTGAAAGTAGAAGGATTGTCAGGCATTCATTTCCACTCTGCGGAGTAGGAGGGACATGTGATTGGCTGACGTGTTTTAAGGAGGACTTTCCTAAGCTTAATGTTTATTGGCTGTAAACTGTTGAAAGTGTAAGTGTTGTTAGCGATTCCTTCTTGTTCGCGGAGTATTAGAGTAACGTGTTCCAAGAGGGACCTTACGAAGCTTAATGTTCATTGGCGGTGAAGTATTAAAAGTAGAGGTTTTAGCAGTCATTCCCTCCTTCTCTGCGGAACGACATGGACATTTTATTGGATAAAGTGTTCCGGGCACAAGTTTACTCCTTATTGGGTGGGAACGGTTGACTGTTGTCAGTGATTTTGTGGCGCACTTCCAAAGGAGTATGGGAAAAGAAAGTAGTAGAGGGCAGGTTAGGAACACTATTAACTCTGTACAGTGCTCATAAGGTGGTGGAGAGGGATTACGAAGGAAAAAATAGTTTTTATATGTTTCAAGGGTCATTTATATAATTGCTGTGCGGTGTATAAATCACGACGGAAAAATGACAGTGTGTTCCGCTGTTTTTTGTAATCAAGTTTGTGGGTGACCTACTTCTTAGGAGTACTATTTGCTTATAATGTGGTGTTTACTTTTCTGATGGGGAGGTGTGGTTGCGCAGCAAAAAATTTAATCTTGGTTTGAAACAGTTTTTATTAAGCAAATACAAATAAACTTTCTTCAGAAACTGTCACTGTATATATAAAAGGGGTGAAAATTAAAAACCGAATTTCATAAAATATCAGTTAAGCGTGGCCACACCCGCCTTTTTTTCTGCTACAGTTTGTAAAAGTGTTGCCCCATATTGTTGATAATGTAAGAGGGGATCAGTAACTTTTAGATAAAGTAGAATAGAAGTGCTACAGCAAACACTCCCGCACTATATTATCTGAGGGCAAAGAGAACAAGTAAAAAACAGTTAAATACAAGTGACTTTATATTACATAGAAATGTATGAATTATTATTTTTCAAATTTGTATTCTGTAGAATTCAGAAACGTTCTGATGTAGTGCTTAGAGGTTGCATACTGTTCCGCTAAGAAATCACATACTCACTTAAGAATATATAGTATGGTACTCTTATAATATACAGTACTGGCCCTATATATTCTTTAGGGAGAAGGTGAATAGGAACCGCAAGTAAGAATAGAAATGATAAAATAACATTCAGAAATGTAGGGTTTATCAAATATTTAAAGTAACAAAGTATGCATGATAGCTATATTTTTTATTGTGCAATTTCGTAAAATATGTTTCTTGAAAAAAATATATACAGATATACATTACAGATGGCGCTGAAAAATCTCATATTCCTCTTCTGTAACAATAGGACTATCTATTACAATATAGCGAATGATACCATTGTTGCAGTAAACAGAAAAGGAAAATAAAGTTATCTATTTATCAGAACATCCATAATGAAATACTTTCGAGCTGTAATTATTTACTGAACTTCTTTTCTCCTGGAGGTGAAAGTTTGATCTTCGTGGTGACGGGTCATAAACTCCTCTGAGATCATGACTGTGAGAATTATAATATATATATATTACCTACTGGCGGTCGCCAGTAGGTATATATAGTTAGGATTTTTTCTCTATGGGATTTTTGAAAATTCTATGTCTAATAACTTTGGCGTTTGTGGACGGAATTGGCTGAAATTTTCAGGAAAATTGAACATTTTGTTTCTGAGCAGCCCCTGACAATTTGGGGGGGTTTCATCAAGGGGGGGCCGAGACAAAAGGGGGGTCCCAAAATGCGTTTTTCCCATGTTAATTTCCATAGGGCGGTTGGCCTCACTTTTAGCTCGAACGGCTGAATGGATTTGCACGAAACTTGGCAAAATTGTAGGGACTGTTAGCCCGATGTGCCTTTGCTAGGTCTCAATATATGTGCTCCAGTGGATTTTGAGTAATTTAGGTTAAAAAAAGATATATATCTGGGCGGAGCCTAACCACACATCTGATCTGATTGGCTGTCAGCACTTCATCCAAGAAGTGTTGGCAGCCATCTTGGGACCAATATACATGATAGCACCTCATTAAAAAGCATTGTAGTTAATAGAGGGTTTTAGGACTTTAGTTACATTATAAATCATTTGTTGATGGTACCATACTCGTTTTAGGAATTGTGGTGGGTTCTAAGGTGATTTTACCATGTGAAAAAGCCTTCTGCTGTGATATCATGAATATTGTTTGAAAGAAAACTAATATCTCATGATTTTCCCACAGTGGTTTGGAAGGGGATCTATAAGCTAAACTGAAAGCATATTTTCTGTAAATTCACATTATCTTTCTCAGTCATGTGAAAATGAAGTCTGACATTCTCAATAAAACATGTACATCCAACAAGGACAGAGACTGTCAGTTGATTCCTTTGTGCTCTACTGCAGCCTCCTAAAGTGTTCTAAAGAACAACTAGAGCGCTAACAGTCCTACGCATTACAAAGGTATAGCACACCTGGAGCCATCGTGATGGGAATAAAGTGGTAACTCTTAAAACATTTAATTTAAAAAGGAACAAAATGAGGGGGTATATTATGCAATAGAAGGTATTATTAGTGCTGCAGAAAGAAAAATTAGGGCACATTTTGAGTGACTTTTCAAATCCTCTTCTATTTCATTAAAAAATTCTGACATGCAGTCTCCCAAAATGGCCACCAGAGACAAAAGAGCCCAAATGTAGCCCAAATATCACCCGGATGTAGCCCAAGTATGGAAAGGGGCGACCACTCGGTCCCCCCGAACGTATGGTGGAGTACCCCGATCCCCCCGGGAGGCCATCTTGGGCGGGGGGCGAGTCTCGGCTGGTATGCCCGAAGCGGCGTAGCCGGGGCACGCCTTTTCCCGCCCTGGAGTGGGTTGTCCTAGACGCTGACGCCGCCGGCCACGCCCCCGGGGGGCAGGCGGAGGCGGGTTTACGCCCGCCCGAAGACGGATAAAAGGAGCAACAAGCCAAGAAAGCATCCTCTTGTTCCTGTGCTCTGAAGCTGCACCTCCCCGCTGCACGTGAGCTCGAGACGGAACGAAGAGCCAATTTTGAGCGTTGTAATTTTGTTCTTTGTTTTACAGATATCTGCGTTGGAGAATGCCGGGCAAGAAGGACGGAAAGCGGGTCGGTACCGATCAGATGCTCCGCATGCTCATAAAGGAGGTTGCTGATTTGAAGAAGCAGATGGCGGAAAAGAACGGGGAGGGAGGCCCGAAGCGAATCGTCGGACCAGCTTTGCCGGGAGTAGTTCCTAGCGGGAGAGGCAAGAGGTCCAAGAGGGGGGCACCTGGGGGGGAGACCCCGGTTCCCGATACAACGATAGAGGAGCCAATCCTGGTTCCGAAGGAAGGGCACCCGATTCCCGTGGTAGTCACCCCCGTGAACGGAGAAGATATGCCTCCAGAGTTGGCTGCACAACTGGCAGCATGGTTGGGAAAGGATAGCGAGGGCGTGATGAGGCAATTGCAGGAATCTAGACAGGCTGCGAAGGCACCATCTTTTGTTCCCCCGCAGGCTCCGGTGGCTGAGATCGCGGTAGACGCAGGTTCGGCAGCAAGTACGGCACCTAGTTCAGGTAAGCGGCTACTGCCGATTGCGGGGGAGGGGTCTGTACCATCGCGAAGGGAGAAAGTAGCCCAGCATGTTCCACTTGAAGTTAAGGAAAAGATTTGGGCTAATAAGTATGTGAACATGTTTTCTTTGCTTACTGACCATTACGAGATCGAGCATGTGAAGGCCCAAAAAGAGCTTATGCATCCGAGTGTTTGGCGCGCAAAAATGGCCGCCTTTAAAGTCGATGAGAACATAGGTACTTGGGGCAGAGCATTTGGCATTTTCACCTCCATTATGGGTGAGCGAAGGCCTGAGTTGTTGACAGAACTGCCTATTTATCAGACACGTATTATGGAGTTTTCTCAGGCTTATGAGGGCAATCATTGGTTTTGTTATGACAATGTTTTTAGGAAGGCCAAGGAGCACGATCCTGCTCTGACTTGGGATTGTTATGACTGCATTCCTTGGCAAAAAATGGAGAACTCGGGCATGTTAAAGGTACCATTGTTGGGGGGTAGCGGGGGGGAGTCTTCCCGCCAAACCTCTGGGACACCCTTTCGGACGGGTGCAGGTAACGAGCACCACTCGAAGTCGAGTGGCAACGCAGGGAAAAAGGGGATTTGTTGGAGTTTTAACAGGGGGAAATGTACAAGGCCTCAGGGGTCATGCATATTTAGACACGAGTGTGGGGGTTGTGGACAGTCCTCTCACCCTGAGACAATGTGCAGAGCCAAAACGGGTGATAACGGTGGTAGGGGAAGCGCCAAACAGGTCTGAAATAGTCCGAGGGGCGCCTTTACCTACCCCGGTTGATACCATGGCAATGATTCCTTGGCTCAATGAATATCCGGATCATGTCGCAGCAAGGGTGTTGCGAGATGGGTTTTTGTATGGTTTCCGCATTCCAGTGGGGGACTTTTGGGGTAACTCAAGTTGTAAGAACCAACTGTCGGTCCTGCAGCATACGGCGGTGGTACAGGTAAAGATTGGGAAAGAGGTGACTCGAGGGCGGGTTGCCGGTCCATTCGATCTACCGCCGGCTGCTAACTTTGTTTGTTCTCCCTTAGGGGTGGTCCCCAAGAAGGACCCGGGTGAGTTTAGGCTAATACATAATTTGTCAGCTCCACGAGGTCTTTCCGTGAATGATGCGATAGACCCGGAAGTGTGTTCGGTGCGGTACGCATCTTTCGATGAAGCCGTCACCATGTTGAATCGCCTGGGGCCCGGAGCGCTGATGGCCAAATCAGACATCGAGTCAGCGTTCCGGTTGCTCCCGGTACACCCAGACGATCAGCGTCTCCTTGGTTTCACGTTTCAGGGTCGCTATTACATGGATAAATGTATGCCAATGGGTTGCTCCATATCTTGTGCTTATTTTGAGAAGTTCAGTTGTTTTCTGCAATGGGTATTCACAAGAAAGACGGGTTTTCAGCATGTGATGCATTATCTCGATGACTTTCTGTTTCTGGGGGCAGCCGGGGATCCAGAATGTGGGCAGGCTTTATCAGAGTTTTGTGTCTTAATGAATCACTTTGGCGTGCCATTGGCACCAGGTAAGACTGTGGGTCCCTCGACTTCACTCGAGTTCCTCGGGATCGAGCTCGACTCGGAGGAAGGTTGTTTTCGGTTGCCCAAAGAGAAGGTGTTGAAATTCAGGGCATCCCTTGAAACATGTATTCGTGAGACTAAGGTGAACCTGCATCAATTGCAACAAACGGTGGGCCAGTTGAATTTTGCCCTTAGAGTGATCCCAATGGCCCGCCCCTTTTCCCGCTCGATTGCTCAAGCCATGGTCGGTCTTAAAGAGGGACATCACCGCACAAGGCTCTCGGCAGAGATTCGCCAGGACATGCGCATTTGGTTGGCATTTCTGGCGGATTTCAATGGTCGAATTGTCTGGAACAAGCCGGCAGTGTCATCCGAGGAGCTGGGGCTATGGACAGATTCGGCGGGGAGTATAGGTTTTGGCGCCATATTCGGTAATCAATGGTCGGCTCAAAAATGGCCGTCATGGTGGCACGAGAGCGAGCTGACGAGTAACATTGCTTTTCTCGAACTTTTCCCTATTTTGGTGGCCCTGAAAACGTGGCCTGAGGGGTTCCGAGATCATTCTGTTGTGTTCTGGTCTGACAACATGACCGTGGCAGAGTGTATCAATAGTCAGGCAGCACGTTGCAAAGGGATTCTGAGACTGCTCAAAGAAATTGTATTGTTGTGTATGCAGTTGAATGTGATCTTTAGGGCGCGACATGTCCCAGGGGTCCTGAACCAAGCGGCTGATGCGCTTTCTCGTTTCCGTATGCAGGCCTTCTGGGGTTTTCTGCCCACAGCGGACCCGGTGGCGGCACCCTTTCCCGAAGCTCTCTGGTCTCTCGGTGCCCCGAACTACAAAACCTCGTGGGAGAGAGTTTAGCACCTAGGACAAGGAAGGCATATGAAGGGGCGTTCCGTTCCTATTGGTCCTTTTTGGGTTCTGCTAGGGGGGAGCTTTGGGGTCAGGAAGAGCTTGTTGTAAAATTCTTGCTGTCTTTACATCGGGCAGGCAAGTCAGTAGCTACGGCCCAGAGGCATCGGGCCGCCATTTCATTTATGGCAAAGGCTCATGGGATCCAGGACCCAACAGCGTCCTTTGTGGTACAGAAAGCGCTACGGGGGTGGCAACGCCTTGAGGGTCGCAGAGTAGATGAGAGGCACCCGATAGGTCTGGATAGGTTGGCCCTGTTATTATCCGTACTCCCTTCGACATGTTCATCCCAGTATGAAACAGTGTTATTCCGGGCCGCCTTTGCGTTAGCATTCCATGGGGCAATGCGGGTAAGCGAACTGGTGGCAAAGAACAAACGGGATCCGGTGGGGGGACTGTGCCGAGAGCACATTCAGGTAAAGAGGGAGACGATGACTGTCTCGTTTGTCAGGTCCAAGGCCGATCAGGGTGCGATTGGGGATTGTGTAGTCATACATCGGATTCCCGGATCTCCCATGTGCCCTGTTGTTTGCGTAGAGGAATATTTAGCGCAGAGGGCGTCATCATGGGGGGGGACCTTGTTGAGGCACGCTGATGCCACCCCACTGACGAGGTTTCAATTCCAGCGGGTGCTTACAATGGCAATTTCGGCCGCGGGCTTGAACCCCGGCGAGTTTGGGACCCATTCCTTTCGGATAGGGGCTGCTACTGAGGCTACAGCCAGGGGTCTGAGTGTAGAAAAAGTGAAACGTTTGGGGCGTTGGTCCTCGAATTGTTACAAAAGGTATGTGCTGTTGCACATGTTGTGAAGCTGCTATCATGTACTCACGCTTCTTGTTTTTGTTTGGTTTACAGTTTCGCAAGCTTACGAGGCGGGGCGGACTGTGCAGTCGACCCGACACCTGGGAACCAGCGGTCAAACATCGCCGGCTGCGGAAAAAGTGGTGTGGGTCGTGGGCCACTCATACGTGAGGCGCGCCGTGGACGTATTCAAAGCAGGTGACATGATTCACGTGGCTGGGGAATACGGGTACAGGGTGACCTTCTACGGAAGGGGCAGGCTCTGTATTGACCAGTTTCAAAGTTTTATGGAGGGTTTGTTAGGGCGGACAAGGTCACCGCCGTCTATAATCATAGTCCATCTTGGGGGTAATGATTTGGTAACCACTGGTAGACGACTGCTTCTCGAGGCAATGCTTTCCACTGTAAGTTGGTTGGCGAGAAGAGTTCCAGGGTGCACAATTGCATGGTCCCATATGATTCCACGAAAAGTGTGGCGGGGGGCGATTTCGGTTTCTGCTCTGAATCACTCAGTGAAGAAAATAAATAACAAGTTGGGTAGATTGTTTCGTTCAAGTACACTGCATTCTATCCCGCATGGTTGTATCAAGGGGGACAGTATGTATTTGGGAGACGGGGTCCATTTGTCCCGGGTGGGGAACGAGTTACTCATAGGAGACCTCATAGCCTGGCTAAGGAGTTTAAAACATGACCTTTAGGCAGGAGTTGTTGTGGGGGGTCCGGATAGCCGGTCAACTATCCGGCCTGTGGCGGTAAGGTCATGATCGGTGAGCAGTAATTGGAAGATCCCTATGGGGGGGCGTCACCCATTACGGATGGGAGCGCCCGGGGGAGGTGGCCATTGGCCCCTCAACGGGGAGGCGGTCCCTTCTAAGGATGGGCCGCCGAAAGTAAAGGAAAGGCGGTCAAGGCCCCTTCCTTGATAGGAGGGGCTACGGGCCCCTCCTGGGGAATTTCCCGGGGCCAGGACACCTGCGACGGCAGATGTGGTAAGTTGTGTGGGGTGGGGAGGGGGTTTACGCTACCTTCTAGACACCTCACACGAGTCCTCGGACGACCTTTAAATGGCGTCGAGTTCATTGGGGCCCCCGTCAAGTCAAGGGAAATTTGTAGATGCATTTGAGGTACAGCCTCTGTGCGGTCGCCCCTCCCAAGTGGGGGGGTAATTCTGGTTTAGGGATCTGACACCGGTTACGACCTTGCCGTTGGCCCTTAACGTTAGGATGTACAATTTCAAGTTAAATGTTTTGTAGGATGTTAGTTCGGCTAGGAGAACCTTTGTATTAGAAATATGTTAAGGTTAGCCAAACATCGTAATGTGGAAATGAAATTGTACATAATATGAAACTGTTATTTTAATGTTTTGATTTTGTTTCATATTTTAATAAATACGGCCGGGAGGGTCACTCCCTCCCGCCTTCCAAAAGTTCAGAACCGTTTCCAGTTTCCCATCCTTGGGGATTGCGTCGCGAGGGGGTGGCGGGTATCTCAGCCATATAGCCCAATGACAGAATGTCCCAGAGTGTTCTAAAGAACAACTAGAGCGCTAACAGTCCTACTTATTACAAAGGTATGGCACACCTGAAGCCATCTTGATTGGAATAAAGTGGTAACTCTTAAAACATTTAATTTAAAAAGGAACAAAATGAGGGGGTATATTTTGCCATATGAATTATGATTAGTGCTGTAGAAAGAAAAATTAGGGCACATTTTGAGTGACTTCTCAAACCCTCTTCAATTTCATTAAAAAATTGTGACATACAGTATCCCAAGATGGCCACCAGAGACAAAAGAGCCTAAATGTATCCCAAATATCACCCAGATGTACCCCAAGTATAGCCCAATGACAGAATGTCCCAGAGTGTTCTAAAGAACAACTAGAGCGCTAACAGTCTTACTTATGACAAAAGTATGGCACACCAGAAGCCATCTTGATTGGAATGAAGTGGTAAGTCTGAAAACACTCAATTTAAAAAGGAACAACATGAGGGGGTTAATTTTGCCATAGAAAGTATGATTAGTGCTTCAGAAAGAAAAATTAGGGATCATTTTGAGTGACTTCTCAAATCCTCTTCTATTTCATTAAAAAAATTCTGACATGCAGACTGAAACATGCACTTTGAATACCAGCAGCAGACGTCCCTGGTGAGCAGTAGCTTTACTACAGTGATCTAATGTGCAACTAGAGTGCTAACATTCATAATTTATGGCAAATGTGTGACACATCTGAATGCCTTCTTGATGGAACCAAAGTAAACAAGCATTGAAAATGCAATAGATCTCGCCCTCGTTTAAGTTAAAGCCATTCTGTTTGTAATGAGGTGGCTTTTTAGCTTTGCTTTTATTAGTGTTTTTTCAACTTTCATGTAAATAACATGCATCTGTATGCATATAAGTATATGTATGCATGCATTTATGTTTGTATTTATATAGATATACAGATGATATATGTTTATATATGTATGTATATATATATATTCACTGAAAAAACCATAGGTTATAGACCATATATAGTTAGGAATTAGCATTTACAAAACCTTGAAAATTCACTGAAAAAACCATAGGTTATAGACCATATATAGTTAGGAATTAGCATTTACAAAACCTTGAAAATTCACTGAAAAAACCATAGGTTATAGACCATATATAGTTAGGAATTCGCATTTACAAAACCTTATTTTACTCACACAAAACCATTGAAATTCCATATATAGTTAGTTGCACTAACTATATATCGCGCACCCGCAATCCACTGCTGATGATGTCACATATTACATCATTCATGACATGGTCAGTGACATCACTGATGACATCACTGATGACATCTCAAATGACATCACTGATGACATCACTGATGACAACATCCAGTGACTGTATGTTTCTGTAAAGTTAAAATATGTCTTACATATTGAAGAATGAGTGGATGTATAAGTGTCTGGATGAAGGATTTAATAGGTGCATGACTGACTGTATGAGTGAGTGATTAAATGTGTCTCACTGAGTGCATGGGTTAGTGACTAAACTGTCTTAATTTGTGCATCATTATGTCTGTTGTTCTGAAAAATGTTGCATGTGTTGATAAGTAGCTATATGAGTAACTATATGGGTTATTGATTGGTTGCCCAAGTATTTGTATGGGAGACTGAGTGTGTGTGTGGGTGGCTGGGAGGTGTATGACTCTGTGCATAGATGTGTGAAGCAGTTGATTCACTAGATGTATGGTTTCAAAAGTGCATGTGGAAACAGATGTATGGGCGGTTGACTGTGTGCATGAGTGTATTGGTGAGTGAATGGATATCTCAGTGCTACATGTCAAAGTAAGTACATATGTAAAACACAGTACATGTGAGAGTTGACATATATAAATAACTGTGCATAAAAGCCAGTGAATGTGTGAGTGGCTGTATGGATCATTGTGAACTTGTATCAGGGATTGTATAAGAGAGTAAATATGTGTTAGTATATGTTTGAATAAGTAAAGTTTGTATAACTGTATAGTTAAGGAAATGGAGGTGTGATTGATTCTTTGCATGACTGACTAGGTGTGTGAGTAACTCCATGGATGAGTGACAGTCTGTGAGTGTCTGTTTACACTGATTGTATCTAAGGTTATATTAGAGTCTGAAGAGGTTCATCGTATTATCACATGAATGATATCATCAGTGATGTGATCAGTAATGTCAAATGAGATGTCATCAGTGATGTCATCAGTGATGTCATTTGAGTTGTCATCAGTGATGTCATTTGAGATGTCATCAGTGATGTCATCAGTGATGTCACTGACCATGTCATGAATGATGTAATATGTGACATCATCAGCAGTGGATTGCGGGTGCGCGATATATAGTTAGTGCAACTAACTATATATGGAATTTCAATGGTTTTGTGTGAGTAAAATAAGGTTTTGTAAATGCGAATTCCTAACTATATATGGTCTATAACCTATGGTTTTTTCAGTGAATTTTCAAGGTTTTGTAAATGCTAATTCCTAACTATATATGGTCTATAACCTATGGTTTTTTCAGTGAATATATATATATATATATATATATATATATATATATATATATATATATATATATATATATATATATATATATATATATATTTTCACAGTATATGATCACAAGGGGGGGAACAGACTAAAAACCAAACGCCGGTGACATTGCTTATATATCTTTACTCTTTGTGCCGACATATCATGATTCCACTGAGTTCAGCATAACTGTTAATGTTATAATATACATATTAAAAGTATATGATCTCTAGAGGAAAACACAGTAACAACTGGAAGATGGTGACTTTGATTCTAAATGTTTAGGGTTTGCTTTGACGGGTCACCAACACCTCTCAAGCAAAGTACAGTGTCAACATTATAATATAGAAAGTCATAATATATAAGCTAAAAGGAGCCAGAACAGGAGCAATGTTTGTTGTAATCTATCTGTTTTTGAAAACAAGCTGCTGACGTTACAGAGAAAAAGCGAAAAACATGCAATACCATTTTTTTCTAGATATAAATGTTTAAATATTGACAAATAGCCACAAATTATAACTAAGTACTATGCCTATGCCATATTGAAACAACTTACAACTCCGGAATATGTTTGTTGATGCAAAAGAAGAATCCGATGCTATCAAAGGGAACCTGCATCACAGATTGGCGACTCAGAAATAACTCGCAAAAACGAAACTAATTGCACAGTAGGTGTGGTTTATACAGCTTTTGGTTCTTTAATAGTCTATGAAAGGAAGATTTGCTCCGCCTATGCAGATGTCACATTTTACAGTTTACACGTGCTGACTTTTTAACTGTTTTACTTCTGCACGTGTTGGGAAAAGTTACAAACTGTGAAGCTGTAAAGGTTTCGATTTCCATAGTAACACATATAAGGTCATAATTACCTACATACGTTGGAGAGTTTAAAAAGTGTTACTCGACGAACTGTGTTTTTTGCATTCTCATGATTAAAAACATCTAAATAGAAGACATAACATTTTTTATTAATATTTGTTATTACTTAATTAAACAAAATACTAGCATTTGTAATTCGTAAAGCTACCCTCGGAAAGGTGTGCTGGCGCTTGCGGCGTTGGGATGATTAAGCAAGGTATTACTTACAGTGAGATAGTGGTAGGCTAAGATGTCATAGTGTATAAAATGGGACATGGCTTGAGAATAGGTCTCTGCAACGCACCTGTATGGTATTGAATAGAAAGACATGCTTGGCTAGTAGAGACCAGGGACTTTCAGGATTAAAGAGACCAAATTGCTCAACATAAAGTAAGTCACAGAGTGTGTTTTCAAATACTCTTTCATATTTAGAAGGACAGGATAAGTTATTGTGTGTTGTTTTTCTTCTCTATGTAAATATGTCCTCATTATACACAATACTTTGTGTTCTATAGCTGTTGCTGTGAGTTTTTTCAACTTATATAGGCAATGACTAATTTCTAATTATGTTGAAAGGTGAGTACTGATAGGTCTTTAAGGATTGATGTGTGTGGAAACACATGAAGTATTCAAAAACTATTGTGCGAATGGTACCTAAATACACACAGATTCACAGTGTTATTCTAGACAAGCAACAGTATCCTTTGCATTTTTCTAAAACACATTTACTAGTTTGGAAGGGGTAAGGTGAATAGACATATTCTACATTTTTTAGTACTTCATTTTAGTATAAGAGCCTGAGTATTTTCCCCTAGTCCTAAGCAGTGACTGGTTTAGAATTTTACGAAAACTTAATTACAGGATATGTTTATAAGCAATTATATTTATATAACCTTATGAAGTACTAAAACTCTACTGTTGGAATGTTATTAGACGATGGTATTTACATAATATTTTTTTGGGGCCAAAATAGTTGATAAACCTACTTTTGTATTATGTACTAAGAAAACTGTTAAAGTGAAGTATTTATGTTTTTGTGCAAGGACCTAGAACATACCAGATTTGTTATAGATAAAGAGGAGAATATGAACGAAGACACATTGAAAATTACAAAATCTACCTATAACAGGCAGCGAGACTGAATTAGGGGACATCAGTACTGCAGATATCACCTGTGATTTTGAAAATGAAAGCAATGATGCTGATTTTTTCGAAGCACTGGATCACTTAGAGTTACTGGAAGCTATAAACTCTGAAATGGCAAACCAGCAGTATGATCTCGAAGAAGTACTAGATGAACTCCATTTAGAAGCTGTGTTAAAATATGAGATGTCTGAAGAATAATTTTATTGTTTAATAATAATAAAGCACTGAGCACTATGTACTTATCCATTCACTGTACTAAAACTCAAGCACTTATAGATTCACTCAGACACTCTCTTTAAGGTATTCTATTGATTCAGTCAGTAGCCAGTACTTATGCAGCAAAGTAGGCCTTAAGACATGGACTGCTTCAAACCCTTATACGGTATGCATGCAGTCTTCTATCTACCTGCACACTTGTCTTTTATACCTTCAATTCCCCAGTCTGTATCCTTACACTTCCACCAAAACTCTGTCACTGCTGTTGCACTATTAAGCCCGCTTTAGTGCTATTTGTTTTTTTTATTATTTTACATTAAAAATATGTAATGTAATTTAAACAATAAAATAGCTTAAAATAATTATTATAAAAAATGTACTCAATTTGTATAAAAAAATAAATATACCAATTAATAGATATAAACATTGGCATTTATAAAACATATGAAATTCACTGAAAAAAACATAGGTTTTAGGCACGTTATAGTTAGGAATTAGCATTTAAAAAACCTTGCAAATTCACTGAAAAAAACATAGGTTTAACCCACGTTATAGTTAGGAATTAGCATTTAAAAAACCTTAGAAATTCACTGAAAAAAACATAGGTTTCACACATGTTATAGTTAGCAGGACATTTCACTCATTTAAAACCAATGAAATTCCCGCGTTATAGTTAGTTGAGCTAACTATATCTCGCGCGCCCGCAATCCACTGCTGATGACGTCACATATTACATCACTCATGACATGGTCAGTGACATCACTCATGACATCACTGATGACATCTCAAATGACATAACTATAACATGTAACATGTGTGAAACCTATGGTTTTTTCAGTGAATATATATATACATATATATATATATATATGAACACGCCGGTTACCACTGAAATAAATATTCTGAAGAATAAACTGCAGTGATTAAATCCTTGTATTTGAGACAAACATGTAAACATATATATACGCATAATTCACATATGATTTATATTTTGTGTGTAGATACCTTTGAATTAAATGCGCCTAATTTTAATTTGCTTACAAAACATAAATTGAAATAAGGATGTGTAGCAAAATGTACATAACTGGTTCTGATGTAAAAAGATCCACTACAAGATGGCCACCATAGTCTAGTCCATCGTTTATTTTATTTAGTTGCACATGACACTTTCTATGTTTATGAATTCAAAGCACTTTTTATTTAAACACTCATGAGTAAAGTTGATGTTGACACTGACGAAGGCTGAAACGCGTTTGTCAACTCGCTGCAGAAGCGTGTAATAAATCTTGAATTTGCCTTAACCCCCTGGATGGCTCTTGTGTGCACTCATTTGGAAGTGGTTTGGCTAACAGAGGACCTGAGTTTTGGAATAAAATTGCACGTCTCACCGCGCGCCGAGTAAGCACCCGTAACGCAGAAAAGCAACGGCTGGTGAACAATGTGTTTGGAATATATATATACATTCACTGAAAAAACCATAGGTTTGACACCAGTTATAGTTAGCTGGAAATTTTACTGACATAAAACCATTGAAATTCCCACGTTATAGTTAGTTGGACTCACTATAACTTGTGCGCCGGCAATGCACTGCTGATGACGTCACATATTACATCACTCATGACATGGTCAGTGACATCACTCATGACATCACTGATGACACCATCCAGTGAATGTGTGTGTTTCTGAAAAATAAATATGTTTTCTATATGTATATGAAAAAGGTCGATGGAAGAATACATTTTTAAGTAAGTGTCTAAATGGATGGGTTTTTTTTAAATTGATTGGTTAACTGGCTTATTAAGTGTATTTTAGTGAATACATATATTAGCGAGTAATGTTTAAATATTGAAATATATGTATCAGTGTTTCACTTTGTGTATAAGTTGCAGCATAGGTTGGTGAGTAGGTACATGTGTGGTTATATCGGTTATTAGATTTTTTTTAGTATCAGTATGAGTGTCTGTATGGTCTGGTGGGGGTATTACTTAGCACATAGATGCATCAATGACTTACTCACTGTATGTGTTTTGAGGACAGCATATGTGCAGGACTGTATGGGTGGATGAGTGTGTATATGTGTGTGTTAGTGAGTGAATGACTGTCTCACTAGTGTCTTTATCAGTAACTACATTTGTTTTAATCTAGTATATGTGAGTATTGATGTATATAAGTGAGTATATGTGAGAGTGAGAGATTGTAAGAGTTCCTGTTTAAATAAGTATGTCTTTCTATAAGTGATTGTTTTAGAGAGTAAGTATGTGTAAGTTTCTTTAGAAGTAAGGTGGTAGTGGGTGTATAGCTGTATATGCAAATAAATGGATGTTCAATAATTTATTTGCATGTGTGAGTATGTGTGTGAGTAACTTTTGGATGACTGTCGGTGTGTAACAGGATGTATAGGTGTATCACTACATATGTTGAGTGAGTATATGTATGAGTGACTATATAGAAATGTTGGTGAATGAGTGGATGTGTATATAGATGGTGGAATTACTGAATTGGTTGTTGTAACTGGTATGGTATCTCCATTTTTTTGAAAATTTTAGTTTCTATTTTAGAATATGTGTTTCAAGGATTACATTACACTGAAAGGAGGTCTGTCACTCTGTCACAAGGATGGTGTCATCAGTGATGTCATGAGTGATGTCACTGACCATGTCATGAGTGATGTAATATGGGGGCGTGGCTTGGGCGCCGATGGCGATGGTCGCCTGAGAGCTCGGCTCCGGGACTGAGCCCGGAATTATCCTGTAAATCGGAGGCTGCGGGGCACCCCAGACCCCGCATTCTGCTGAGCAGACCGACGGAGACCTGCCGGGGCCCCTGGTGGGGCTCGGACGAGGGTTGATCCGGAGTGAAACCGAAGTTTGCGGAGTTGCGGAGTGCGACCCAACATGGCGCCCGGACTTCTTTGTCCCCCTGGTCGGACCCACTGACTCGGAGGAGCGTCGCGAGCAGCGACTTGCGCCCGGCTTTGCCATCCCCGGCTGCTCTGTGCACTAGATATCCATTGGATCGGACTTTTTACAACGAGTCTGCACTCGGTTGGGTGACTGGGCGGATGCCCACGGTATAGGGGACCCCGGGAGCGGACGCCCTGTGATCCCGGCGGTGGCCCAACTCACAACACCGCACCTAGCTACGTTTTCCTGGCCAGTCCACTTCCATAGGAGGCGCGACACTTTGGCGCCACAAATCGTCCGGTGGAGTTGATGACCCTCACCCCGGGTCTCTAGCGGCTGAGCGGGCCTGCCCGACTCGGCGGCGGTTGTCTCCGCCCCCTCATCGGTGCCCTCGGACGCCGTGGCAGTGGCGTGAGCCGAAGCGGAGAAGTCTCCACAGGCCCTGGAGAAGGAGGTTTCCCATACTGGATTTGAAGACCAGTAACCGGGAGGGTCGTGGTCGGTATCTGCACCCGGAGACGCCTACTCCGGGACCTTCACGGAGTGCCCCCGGTGACATGGGGAAACCTAGAGGAGCCAAGGGGACCACCCCGACTGCCTCGGACTCGGAAGCCCAGGACAAAGAGGAACATGGGGACCCAAAGAGTTCTGGTGGCGCACCGATGCAACAACAGTTCGACCGCGTCCTGGAGGCGATAGCGACCACGAGATCGGCCCTCCAACAGGACATTGCCCAGGTGGCGACGAGCCTAGGCCTCCTCAGAGCGGACCATGGTAAACTGTCGGACCGGGTCAAGGAAGTGGAGAGCTCGGTGAAAACCTTGGAGCCGGCGCAGCGAACCTTGGCTGCAACGATGAAGGATGCCTTATCCCGAATTGCGACCCTGGAGCAGAGGGCGGAGGATGCGGAAGGCCGCAACAGAAGGAACAACATCCGTGTAGTGGGCCTCCCGGAAAAGATCGAGGATGGCGACATGGTGACATACTTGGAGACCTGGCTCCGTGACACGGTGGCCCCGGAGGGGCTATCCTCCTTCTACACTCTGGAGCGTGCCCACAGAGTCCCGGCGCGGCCACCGCAACAGGGACGCACCCCGAGACCGGTGGTGGCGCGGTTATTGCACTTTCGGGACAGGGACTTAATCCTTAATGCCGCCAGACATAATGGTCCATTCAAAGTGGCGAACAGCCAGGTGAACATCTTCCCGGATTACACCTACGAGACTCAACGCAAGCGGTTCTCCTTCCTGACGGTCAAGCGCGAGCTCGGGAGCGAGGGCATCCAGTACTCGCTCCTCTATCCTGCAAGGCTCCGCATCATTGTCGATGACAAAACTCAGTTCTTCGACACCCCGGAGGATGTCTGTGCCTGGCTCGAGCTTTACAGGACAGGGAAAGATGGCTTCGGCTCCTCGTCCCAACAGGCAGATGAGCCGGAACAGAGACGGCGATCCAGGAGGATCAGGAAACGCCGCGGCCGCACGGGAGGGCCCTCAACTGCAGAGACGTCGTCGGAGCGGAGGGGAGTGTTGGAAGTATTGTCGGAGTTGTCTGGTGCACGGGACGAAGCCATTGAGGAGGAAGACAACCCGGGTGATGAGGAGGCACCATCGGAATCGGAGGACTCAGTGACTGATAGTGCCCATACACCGGTGATCACACCGAAATCGGTGGAGGACCTTTTGGATGGACAAGGGTAACGGGGTGTGCTGCCTTATTTTGGGTGGGGGCCCGGCAGGGGGGAGGCGGTTGCCATCCATTGATGCTGACAAAGAGGGAGGGAGGGG
The DNA here is from genome assembly GCF_964263255.1 of Lissotriton vulgaris. NCBI lineage: Eukaryota > Metazoa > Chordata > Amphibia > Caudata > Salamandridae > Lissotriton > Lissotriton vulgaris. The sequence continues at coordinate 18,950 of NW_028253115.1, forward strand.
TGGGGTGCCCCTGTTTCTGCCCCGAGGGGTTTTTGGTACTGTTTAGGGCTTGTTTTCGTCCTGGTGGCCTGAGCGTCGAGGGCCCACTGCCTCCGCCCGGCCTGCACCTGGCCCTTAAGGCCTTCCTACGGTGGCGACCGTAGGAGTAGTAGGGGTTATTGGGTTGATGGAAGGCAAGGTTTGGATGGGATCTGGATGGCGCAGTTTGGGTCCTGTTCTGGGGTGGGTGGGTAAGAGTTTGGTTTGTTCTTGGGTTGTTTGGTTTTGGTTGGGGAAAATGGCCGCCATCAGTGCTGGGATTGATGATATCTTTTCTTTGTGGGAGCCCGGACGGGGAGACTGTGCGAGAACAATATGGGACAATGGCTGATGTCGCTAACTTGAAATGTGTTACTTGGAACGTAAGGGGGCTTCATACTATGTCCAGGCGCCACAAAGTCCACGCTTATTTAGTGCGTAGGGGGGGTGCAAATGGCGCTGCTGCAGGAAACTCATCTGACCAAGGCGGAAGGGGCGGCGCTACAGCGTAGATGGAGGGGGCAGGTCTTTTCCACGTCGTACTCCGCGTATGCCAGAGGGGCGCTAATATGGATCAGAGCAGGGGTCCCCTTCCAAGTCACGAGAACAGTGATAGATCCAGAGGGGCGTTACGTGGCCATCTCGGGCACTCTAGGAGGGAGGGACTTGAACGTTTGCTGTGTGTACGCTCCTAATGTGGACCAGACTGCCTTCCTTTCCAGGTTATCGGGCTCGTTGGCCCACTTCTTCTCCGGGCCCCTTCTGCTTGGGGGAGACTTCAACTCCGTAGTGGACGTGGATATTGACCGCTCCCATCCACCACTTCCCGATTCTCCGGTTCGTCGCACGGCTAAGGGTCGTCAGGATTGGCAGACCCGATGGGGTTTGACGGACATCTGGAGGGCGCATCACCCCGCATCTAGGGATTATTCATACTTCTCGGGCCTGCATGAGTTGCATGTCCGACTGGATGGCTTTCTTGGGTCGCTCGAACTGGTTTCGGCAGCGGTCCGATCTGAGTACTTGTCCAGAACCATTTCAGACCATAACCCACTCCTGCTGGACCTTCGCTGGTTCCCCGGGGCGCCGGCGGTGCCCACCTGGAAGCTGCGACCCGAGATTCTTGAGGACAGTGTTTTCAGAGCGGACCTGGGAGACAAGGTGTTGGAATATTTTGCGTCCAACGGCGGCACCGCGAGTACACGAGCGTTAGAATGGGACGCTTTTAAGGTAGTGGTGAGGGGTTACTGTATCTCTAAGAAAGTGGGCATGAGGCGCGTTATCCTGGCTGACTTAGATGCAGCGGACCAGCAACTCCGGGAGCTTGAAATTCGCCGCCCTGGACACCCGGAATTGCAGGTACGAACGGCGGAGGCGAGGGAAAAGGTAGCGGCAGAGGTCGAACGGCTTCGCTGTTTTGATTATAAAGCCTATACGGTCCGATCCATCGCAGAGGGGGACAGATCGAGCGCGTTGCTGGCATGGTTGGCCAACCCTACGCGCCAGTCCCAATTGACGACAAGTATGCGTGAGGCAGACGGCACCGAGGTACACACTCAACCGGAGATTCTTAGCTGCTTCCGGCATTATTATGAACGTTTGTACCGCAGTCGCTCCGCACGAGACCCTGCCCGGCTCGATAATTATCTACGTCCACTGGAGCTCCGCGCAGTGGAGCAAGAAGTGGCGAAGGCCCTGGGGTCCGACATTGAATTGGGGGAGATCCGCGGGGCCATTAAACGGATGGCAAGAAACAAGACCCCGGGCCTGGATGGCCTACCCGTGGAGTTTTATGCAGCTTACGCTGATCTCCTAGCCCCTCGATTGTTGGTGGTCTACAGGGAGGCGAAGAGGCTGGGGCGACTCCCGAGCTCGATGTGTGAGGCGCTGGTGGTTCCTCTCCTCAAACCGGGTCGAGACTCGTCCGACCCGGGGTCTTACCGTCCCCTATCGATGTTGACGGTGGACTATAAAATACTGAGCAGCATCTTGGCCTCGAGGCTGCTGGGACACATGAGTTCCCTAGTGCATGAAGACCAAGCTGGTTTCATCCCACGGCGAAACACGACTATGAATATTCGCAGGTTGTTCCGTTTGCTGGGGGAACCATTTGTGGATGCCCCGTCCCCGGTCGTTTTGTCGGTGGACCTAGAGAAGGCTTTTGATAGCCTGGAGTGGGACTACCTCTGCACGGTGCTGCGGAGATTCGGCCTCGGGGAGGGCTTTGTCAGGTGGACCGCGGTTCTCTATGCCTCTGCATCAGCCAGGGTCCGGGCAGGTCCACTGATTTCCTCACAGTATCCGGTAGAACGAGGCACGCGGCAAGGGTGTTCATTGTCCCCACTTCTCTTTGCACTAGCGGTGGAGCCACTCGCGCTGCACCGTCGATCGGGAGCCCACTATGCGGGCTTGTGGACGCCTGCGGGCCCGCATTATGTTTCGCTGTATGCGGACGACCTGTTGCTCTTCCTAGAGGACCCGCTCGACGCTTTACGTGGAGCGGCGGTGGCGCTCACAGAGTTTGGGGAGGTTTCGGGCCTCCGAGTGAACTGGTCCAAGACCTGTCTCTTTCCGGTACGCAAAGGTGCTCCCGCCCCTACCCTAAATAGGGAGATTAGATGGGAACCCGACTGCTTTAAGTACCTTGGGGTGTTCGTCTATCACGACCAACCCGACCTCCTGGATGGGAACATTGCCCGCAGCATTCGAGCACTTCGAGGCTGCATGGACTTTTGGGCCACGCTGCCGCTTTCGGTGGCGGGACGGATCGCCCTGCTTAAAATGGTGGCGCTTCCCCGGCTATTATATTACTTTCGGACTCTACCGATCTGGGTCCCACCGGCCACGTTTCGACTGTTACGCTCTATGGTGGTCGGATTCCTCTGGGGGTCGGGCCGCCGGCGGGTAGCCCTCAAAACCCTGATGAGGCCGAAAGACGAGGGGGGGCTCGCGGTGCCGGACTTTGAAAAATATTATCTGGCGGCGCAGCTCCAGACCTTCACCCAGGAGATCGCCAGGGAATTCCGGGGCCCGGAAGACAGGAGGGGAACGGGCATGGCCAGGCATGTTCTCTCCTTTATAGCGCTGCGACAACGTTTGGCCCTGCGGGATTTGTCGATGGAGGAGCGGACTGTCCGCCTGTGTTGGAATCGGGCTCACGCCCGAGGCCAACTGAGAACACCATATGCGCCTGAAATACCGTTGGGGATGCTGACGGCCCTCCCCCATGGAGGGGATTGGTCACGTTTGGCGGCCTGGGAGGATGCCGGCTTACAGCTGGTTGGAGATCTGTACGAGGACGGAGCGCTCTTGTCCTTCCAGGATCTTATCGACCGCTTCGAGATCCCCCGTGGTGATTTTCTGCTGCACTCAGCCATTGTCCGAGCAATCCAGGCACACTGGAAGAGCGGGCAGGAGGAACCCCCCTTATCTCAGGTGTGCCAGTACGTGATGATGTCTGCGGGCACGGTGAAGGCGGTCACTTGCCTTTACGGCAGGTTGATTAACGAAGGGTTGGCTCCCCTCACCACTCTGAGAAACCGCTGGGAGGAGGACATTGGCAGGGAGATCCCGGAGACGACCTGGGCCCAGTTGGTGAGACGAGCCTGGAAGGGCACACGTAACGCCCGTTTCCAGCTGGTCCACTATTACGTTCTCCATAGAGCGTACCTGACCCCAGTGAAAATTAGGCGGTATTTTGCCACGAATTCGGCGGAATGCCCTAGGTGCCCAGCTCAGGAAGCGGACCTCCTACATATGTTATGGGCCTGTCCGGGATTGTCATCTTACTGGCATGAAGTAGAGAAGACCCTGGAGGAGGTGACGGGGAGATCCTTATCATTTGATGCGGCGGTGGGGCTCCTACACTGGTTCCCCCATACCCCCAGGAATAAAATTTCTAGTAAATTTATCGACCTAGGGCTCCTCCTTGCTAAACGAGAGGTGACCAGGAACTGGAAGGCACGAGTTGGTCCGACAGGCAGCAGATGGCACAGTGAGCTTTTGAAGTGGGCGGCGGGGGAGAGCGCGCTGAGATATCAACTAGCTTGGAGGCAGCGTAATGAGAAGGCGCAGGAGGCCGCGTTGGAGTGGGAAATGTTGGTGCAGGCCCTCAGGGATTATTGTGCCCCCAGCGACTCTGAAGGTGAAGAAGCGACTCGCCCCGAGTCCCGGTAAACATTTGCACTGTTAGTCCTATTGCTTTCCCCGTGGGTCCCATGGCAGATCCTGTGGCGGTAGCTCCCAGGCGCTGGTGGCGGGGTTGGGTGGGGTTTCTTTTGGTTAGTAGTATTTTGAGGGTGGGGGTTTTCTTTTGGGTTTATAGGCTTATTTGGAAAAGCAGATGACGGACAGTGGATCATCCGGACCAGCTTAAGCATCCTGCTGAGCCCCCATTGCATCTCGCCGCCCGACCCCAGGGTTGTGGGCTGGATGGCTGTGTACGAAACTTACGGTGGGGGGCCAGAGGGTTTTACTATGTTGATATTGCTTGTGATACAATGCTGGTCGATATTGTAACGATTTACTAATTCCTGCAATAAAAATATATTTAAAAAAAAAAAAAATGAGTGATGTAATATGTGACGTCATCAGCAGTGCATTGCAGGCGCGCAAGTTATAGTGAGTCCAACTAACTATAACGTGGGAATTTCAATGGTTTTATGTCAGTAAAATTTCCAGCTAACTATAATTGGTGTCAAACCTATGGTTTTTTCAGTGAATTTAATAGATTTTTTAAATGCTAATTCCTTACTATAACTGGTGTGAAACCTATGGTTTTTTCAGTGAATTTCATAGGTTTTTTAAATGCTAATTCCTAACTATAACTGGTGTGAAACCTATGGTTTTTTCAGTGAATTTCATAGGTTTTTTTAATAGCAAATTCCTAACTATATATAGGGCCTCAAACCTATGAAATGTAATATTTTTTATAATTAATCCTATATAGTATATTTATATAATACTATTTTTTTTTTTTGCCCTGGAGCGCTCCAGGTGCGCGCCCCGGTGTGCGCACCGGAGAGCGCACTTTTCCGGTGTGCCCCGGGGCGCGCACCGGTTAGCGTCCCGTTAGCGCTATTGCCACGAACGAAAACAAGATCGTGATGTATCGCATAGCCGCGTCCGTGTGATACGCACGGCGGAAGCGCACCCGGAAGCACTCGAGCAAATACGATCGCGCAATGTAAACATCTGAGGGGCTTACGCGACGCGACCCGGGGCGCGCCCGGGGGCGCAACGCGTAAGCGCGTCGGGTCATGTGACCTGAAAATGACACTTTTTATTGGTGCAGAACAGTTTTGGTTTCCAAATGATGAAAGCCCGGGTCATGTCACCTGAAAATAACACTTTTCATTGGTTCAGGACAGTTTTTTTTTCCAAATGATGAAAGACCCCACCTTTTTTCCGTATTCTGACTTTGTTCTTTGACGGAGGAAGACCTGTTTGATCATCTTTGAGAATTATTTTGTACTTTAAAATGGCTACAGTAGCAGCAGCAGCTGGAGCATCTGCACCACCACCACCACCACCACAACCAAGAGGACCACCACAACATTACATTGGTGGTCAAGAAGAGGAGGAGGAGGAGGAGGAGGAGGGGAGAAGGTGGCTGCCAGAAGACAATACCCCATACAAGCCAAGGCAGCACATAGTATGGGAGTTTTTTTCTATCCCAGAGGGCAAGAAGAAAGTCAATGCGGCCAAGGTGACTTGCCTAATCTGTGGCATGGAACTTTCAAGGGGGAACCCTAACAAAAAATATTCTTTTGGTAATAATACCATGATTAGACACATGCAGCGCAAGCATCCGAACAACTATTCTGCTGCAGAGATGAGAGAACTGGCCAGTAACCCTCCCCAATCTTCAACCACCACCTCCAAAAGAAAGCAACCCACTCCATCGGGACCAGAGACAAGGGAGACGATCCCTTGCATACAACCACGGTTTGGGGAATTCCGAATTACATGTAGTTTTTTGTGGTAAGACCATCTCCTATGGTGAACAGAGCATAAAGCTCATCCTCCTTGCTGGTGACAACCACAATTGCCCCAAAAAAACCAAATTTTTTCCTGATTTTTTTTGCCCAAATTTGAGCCATTTTCAATTCCATGTTTTTTGTTTCTCCCCATAAAAATAACGAAAAAAATATAAAATAGTTCATAAAAGCCAAAAAAAGTACAAAATGTTCCAAAAACATTAAAAAAATATAAAACAACAAAAAGAAGAAAAAAAACAGTTCTTTTTAGAACTACCTCCAATTTATAAAAAAGGCTACATTTTTTTAAAACTCTGTCATTCTTTTTTCCCCATGGTACGCTCCCCGGTCCGCTCCCCGGTGCGCATACCGGGCGCTCCCCCCGCGCAAAAACATTTTTTTTTTTTTCCCCCGCGGGGCCCTTTTATAGCCCCCACATCAAACCTAGTGTGTCAGGGGGGGTCTACCCTGCCCCCTTATGGTCATTTCCCCCTTTGTTTTTTCCACCTCTTGTGCCTCAATCCTACCGAGACACAAGATGGGGGCCGGTCCGGACTGTTTTGAATGTTTACAGACACCCGAGAGCCAATCAGCTTTCCGTGCGCAGGTCGCGTGGCGCGCCCGGTGCGCTTACCGGGGCGCGGCCATAGATATATATATATTTTTTGAACCTAAATTACTCAAAATCCACTGGAGCACATATCCTGAGACATAGCAAAGGCACATCGGGCTACCAGTCCCTACAATTTTGCCAAGTTTGGTGGAAATCCATTCAGCCGTTCGGGCTAAAAGTGAGGTTGACCGCCCTATGGAAATTAACATGGGGAAAACACGTTTTGGGACCCCCCTTTTATCTCGGGCCCCGCTTCATGAATCCCCCCCAAACTTTCAGGGAAGGACCAGAGCGCCGCAAGGCGAATTTGAGGAAATTTTCAGGCAGATTTCTCAACCAGCGCTAAAGTTATTCACAATAGAATGTTGAGATTTTGCATTGAAAATAATCCTAACTATAACTACCTACTGGCGACCGGTGCCCAGATCTTGAGGACGCTACTCCCAGGAGTTCTGTTCGACATGAACTTAACTTTATTCAACAGCAGCTTTCCCACTCTGACCTAATCAAGCGTTCGTGACGCGTTTCGGGGCACCGCCCCTTAATCATAGGACCAGCTGCCAGGTAACGGAAAGCACTACACTCTTTTTTCTTCCTTCATTTGCATGCCGCTTGCAGGTGAGTACTTTTACGGCATGCTGGGAGTTGTAGTGCCGCAAAACATTGCTTAATTTCCCCTCCAGTGGGTCCGTGATTTCTGACACAATTAATCTGCTTTAAAACAATGTTCAATGCCCTCCAGTGGGCCTCAGGGTGAGAAAGAGGCCGTCAATGCGCTGAGAACTCCACGCTGCCAAAAAGCTTGGCACAGTTCCAAACTCGCAGTCCCGCATCTTCGGGAGGCGGGTGGTGCAATCCTCCAGGGCAGGAGCCGCTGTGTTCAAATGATATCCAAAAGGTGCCCAGAGCTTAAGGACGATACTCCCAGGAGTTCTGTTCGACATGAACTTTATTCAACAGCAGCTTTCCCACTCTGACCTAATCAAGTGTTCCTGACGCGTTTTGGGGCACCGCCCCTTAATCATAGGAACCAGCTGCCAGATCACGGAAAGCACTTTACTCTTTTTTCTTCCTTCATTTGCATGCCGCTCGCAGGTGAGTACTTTTATGGCATGCTGGGAGTTGTAGTGCCGCAAAACATTGTTTAATTTCCCCTCCAGTGAGGTCATGATTTCTGACATAATTAATCTGCTTTAAAACAATGTTCAATGCCCTCCAGTGGGCCTCAGGGTGAGAAAGCGGCCCTCAATGCGCTGAGAACTCCACGCTGCAGAAAAGCTTGGCACAGTTCCAAACTCGCAGTCCCGCATCTTCGGTAGGTGTGTGGTGCAATCCTCCACGGCCAGAGCCGCCGTGTTCAAATGATATCTAAAAGGTGCCCAGAGCTTAAGGACGCTACTCCCAGGAGTTCTGTTCGACATGAACTTTATTCAACAGCAGCTTTCCCACTATAACCTAATCAAGTGTTCCTGACGCGTTTCGGGGCACCGCCCCTTAATCATAGGAACCAGCTGCCAGGTCACTGAAAGCACTACACTCTTTTTTATTCCTTTATTTGCATGCCGCTCGCAGGTGAGTACTTTTACAGCATGCTGGGAGTTGTAGTGCCACAAAACATTGCTTCATTTTTCCCCTCCAGTGGGGTCCATGATTTCTGACACAATTAATCTGCTTTAAAACAATGTTCAATGCCCTCCAGTGGGCCTCAGGGTGAGAAAGCGGCCGTCAATGCGCTGAGAACTCCACGCTGGGGAAACATGGAAGATATGCTCACGCAACATCCCCAAGTCGCGAGAAACGCACCACCCGCTGGGAATGAGATAGCGGGGTGCTCGGTTGCCATTGGACAGCCTGATTGCAGCACGAAGGTGCCCACAACAAGAAGCTGATCACTGCACCTGGTGCCCACTGGAGGGCTGTTCAACTTGTAAAATGCCATCAATAACTGATTTCAAGTAGTCGACTCCACTGAAGGGGAATCAGCAAACTGCAATTACCAGCATGCTGCTCACTAGGGAGCGCATGCGCAGTGGATAAATATGGTTGCAGGTATCCGACCTTGAAATGTATTCCGTCCCTTGAAAAAGAAGCAGGAGCTTTGAAACGCGTCGGGACTCTTTCATGGACAGTTACAGTTGCAGTGCCAAGCTTCTGGCAATAAAGAGATTTGCAATCTACCCTTGTACGAGTGGCGTTTCTAAAGATCTGGGGAAACGTGGAAGATATATATATATATATATATATATATGTGTATATTTGTTGCTTATAATAAGCATGGGCGGAAAATCCGTTACGCTCGCGGATTTTGCGGATTTTCGGGAAATCCGCAATCCGCGAGATTTGCGAATTTCCCGCAAAATCCGCAAATTCGCACGCAGCGGATTTTTTTTGCGGCGCGCGGCGTTGGTGATACAATTTTTGCGGCGCGCGGCGTTTATCATCGTTTGCCGGGTTGTTTTTCTCAATAGTTTGCGAGTGCTGCGCCATTTTGGATCTTGCTGTGTGATCCCGCGGGAATTGGCGAGCGCGATTACGTCATCGCGGCTTGCCAGCGATAGTTTGTCAACGCGAGTACGGCGAGATCACGTCTTGCGGTACTTCGCAATTGCGAGATTTGAGATGCGGCGAGCAGCAAGAATCTCGCACAAGCGAAAATATAAAATTTGCAATTCTGCACAAGAAATCCACCAGCAAGCAGCATAAACCTTCTTGAAATGATCATTTTTATCTGAATAACTCCTTAGGTTGACATTTGCCTGCACTTTTTTAGCGAGGAGTCCATTTTGGGGAGGGGGGTGGGAGGAAGGAAGTGCCCCACAGTCTTCAACTTCCTGTTCCTGTTCAGCAGGCTCCTCCCAGTGCTTTGTCCATCTCCTGGTCACTTTTCATTTGGATCTGGAGCTGGAAGGATTACTTTTTGTGGATGCTGCTGGATATTTGGATTTGAGGCCTTTTTGACTTTCTTTGGATCACTGTTGGATTAGAAATTTTACAAGTAAGTTTGATTGGGGCATTACAGTTGCTGCAACTAAAATTTTGGGATTTTCGATTTTTGGGCTGTTTTGGGGCCTTTTGCCCAGGGGTACTCAGTGGTGGGTGGACTGAGTCTTTCTGTGGGTTGTCTTGAACTTAAACATCATGGAGGCCATGGATGGATTGGGATTGTGCTGATTTTTCAGTGATTTTCGTTTTTTGGGGCTGTACTTGTGGCCTTTTCACCAGGGGTATTTGAGTCTAGCATGGGCCTAGTCTTTCTGTAGGTTGTCTTGAATTTAAACATCATGGAGGGCATGGATGGATTGGGATTGTGCTGATTTTTCTGTCATTTTCGTTTTTTGGGCCTGTACTTGTGGCCTTTTCACAAGGGGTATTTGAGTCTAGCATGGGCCTAGTCTTTCTGTGGGCTGTCTTGAACTTAAACATCATGGAGGGCATGGATGGAATGGGATTGTGCTGATTTTGCAGTGTTTTTCGATTTTTGGGGGTGTTCATGGGGAGGGACAGGCCATGTGGCTGGTGGCCATTTTGAGTGCAGCTACAGGCACTGGCCATGTGCTGGCAGGCAAGTGGCCATTTTGAATGCAGGCTTTGTTGTTAGGCCTGCAACCATTTTGCCTACTTTTCAACCTTTATTTATGCCCAGGGGTAGTGAGTCTTGCATGGGCCTAGTCTTTCTGTGGGTTGTCTTGAATTTAAACATCATGGAGGGCATGGATGGATTGGGATTGTGCTGATTTTGCAGTGTTTTTCGATTTTTGGGGGTGTTCATAGGGAGGGACAGGCCATGTGGCTGGTGGCCATTTTGAGTGCAGCTACAGGCACTGGCCATGTGCTGGCAGGCAAGTGGCCATTTTGAATGCAGGCTTTGTTGTTAGGCCTGCAACCATTTTGCCTACTTTTCAACCTTTATTTATGCCCAGGGGTAGTGAGTCTTGCATAGGCCTAGTCTTTCTGTGGGTTGTCTTGAATTTAAACATCATGGAGGGCATGGATGGATTGGGATTGTGCTGATTTTTCAGTGATTTTCGTTTTTTGGGCCTGTACTTGTGGTCTTTTCACCAGGGGTATTTGAGTCTAGCATGGGCCTAGTCTTTCTGTAGGTTGTCTTGAATTTAAACATCATGGAGGGCATGGATGGATTGGGATTGTGCTGATTTTTCAGTGATTTTCATTTTTTGGGGCTGTACTTGTGGCCTTTTCACCAGGGGTATTTGAGTCTAGCATGGGCCTAGTCTTTCTGTGGGCTGTCTTGAACGTAAACATCATGGAGGGCATGGATGGAATGGGATTGTGCGGATTTTGCAGTGTTTTTCGATTTTTGGGAGTGTTCATGGGGAGGGACAGGCCATGTGGCTGGTGGCCATTTTGAGTGCAGCTACAGGCACTGGCCATGTGCTGGCAGGCAAGTGGCCATTTTGAATGCAGGCTTTGTTGTTAGGCCTGCAACCATTTTGCCTACTTTTCAACCTTTATTTATGCCCAGGGGTAGTGAGTCTTGCATGGGCCTAGTCTTTCTGTGGGTTGTCTTGAATTTAAACATCATGGAGGGCATGGATGGATTGGGATTGTGCTGATTTTTCAGTGATTTTCGTTTTTTGGGCCTGTACTTGTGGCCTTTTCACCAGGGGTATTTGAGTCTAGCATGGGCCTAGTCTTTCTGTAGGTTGTCTTGAATTTAAACATCATGGAGGGCATGGATGGATTGGGATTGTGCTGATTTTTCAGTGATTTTCGTTTTTTGGGGCTGTACTTGTGGCCTTTTCACCAGGGGTATTTGAGTCTAGCATGGGCCTAGTCTTTCTGTGGGCTGTCTTGAACTTAAACATCATGGAGGGCATGGATGGAATGGGATTGTGCTGATTTTGCAGTGTTTTTCGATTTTTGGGGGTGTTCATGGGGAGGGACAGGCCATGTGGCTGGTGGCCATTTTGAGTGCAGCTACAGGCACTGGCCATGTGCTGGCAGGCAAGTGGCCATTTTGAATGCAGGCTTTGTTGTTAGGCCTGCAATCATTTTGCCTACTTTTCAACCTTTATTTATGCCCAGGGGTAGTGAGTCTTGCATGGGCCTAGTCTTTCTGTGGGTTGTCTTGAACTTAAACATCATGGAGGGCATGGATGGAATGGGATTGTGCTGATTTTGCAGTGTTTTTCGATTTTGTTTGTGCTGTATAACTGAACTGATGTTCCTCTGTCTTCCATTGTTTTTAGGTGCACAAGACTCAAGAGAACCACCAGTGCCAGGAAGAAGTCCTGCAGCGGTGTGTGTGTGCAGCATAACGTCACGCGACGTCACGTCTGGCCTCAGACAACTCTACAATTCGTGCAACTGCGGCCTGCTGTCTGACCTGCTCTGAAGAAGATGGCCCCAAAAAAAGGTCTCCGTAGCTCCTCTAGCAAGAAAGTTGCTAGTAAGGAGCAGAAGAAGCAAGTTACCAAGGAGGCTGGTGTGCCAACCGCCACGTTTTTTGGGAGCAAAAAAAAAAAGTATGCCTGCAGCAGCAGGATCTGCTGGGGACCAAGCTGGTAGCAGCACCCCTGCTCCATTGGGTTCAGTGCCTCCACCACCACGCCAACTTAAGTCAAAGCCCTTGAGTGCTTCAGAGGCAGTCAGTGTACTTCTCCAATCACCATCGACCAGTGATGTTGGCTCATCGCAAGAAAGTAGCAGCAATGTCCCTGAATCAACACAGGTTGTTGTAACTCATCTGACAAGTGTTGAACAACCACAGCCGCAACAACAACATGTGCAAGTAGTACAAGCCCAAGTACATGTGGAAGGAGAGGCAGCGCAAGGAGATGCACAAGCAGAGGTGCATGGAAGGTCAAGAGTGCACACAATAGTTGTTCCTCCCGAAGTAGGGGCACATCAGGAAATTGACAATCAGACCGAGGTATCATTTGAGGAAGCCACTCCTCCTGATGATCATTCATTGTCTTCCACATCCCTAGCAAGGAAAAGATCAAGGGGGGTGTCTACATCTTCTTCAAGCTCACCTCCTACTGATGATCTGGATGACGAATGGGTACCACAACGGCAGCCTGAGAGTGAGGCACACCATGATCTGACAAAGATACCTAAGCGTAAAAGGAAGGTCGTCGAAAAACTCATACCTATGGAGTGTGATGAGGCTCAACAAGAAGTGACAGATACTGCTGGTGATGAAGCCTCTCACGATGACGACGAGCCAGTCATCACAAAGGTCACTGCAGCCCCACCGGGCATGCAGCAAAGAGACATTTTGACCCTATCCCGAGAAGCTGCTGAGCGTGATGATGATGTCGACGAGGAGGCAATGGAAATGGAAACACAACAATCATTAGATTTGGAGTTAAGTAGTACACCAACACCTACCGCTTCCATATTTCTTCCTCGCAAGAAGGTACCCCCCTCGACCTCAATTCGTGGTGGTGAAAGTGCAAAACGTACTGAAGTTCGGCAATCCACATCCTCCACTTCATCTGGCATTAGCAGCAGGACCACCACCACCAGTATCGCCGCCTCCTCCGGCCCCCAAAGACATTTCAAGTCCACAGTTTGGGACTTCTTTAGTGTTTCCACAAAAAAGGAAAACCTCGCCATTTGTAGCATTTGTAAGTTGGCAGTTAGTCGTGGTAAGTTTGGTTCCAACTATGGTACCGGAGTCCAGAGAGGTCATCTTGAAAGAAAGCACGCTGTCCAATGGTTTGCGCACCTACAGGTGATCAAGGAAGCCCGAATTGCACGTAATGAAAACGTTGATTTTTCATCTGATGATGACGAGGAGGAAGAAGACGATTCAAACACTTCACTTACAACCAGTACCCCTGTCAGCAGCACACCCCATGTGAGGCACACTAAGAGTGTGGGAGAGAGTGAGACATCAATGCGGAAAAGTTCATCAGCGAGCGTAACTGGGTCGAAGATATCATCATCATCCCGTAAATCCTTGGTCCAGGGCAACATTAAAAAGATGTTGTTTACAGAAGCGCAATATGAACGCAACCACCCACTGACGCGTCTGTATAACACTAAGCTGGCTAAAATGCTAGCTCTGGACCTTCTCCCTTTTTCTTTTGTAGAAGGGGTTGGTTTTCTAGAATTAGTGGCAGCGCTCTGCCCTAAATGGAAGGTTCCTAGCCGGTTCTATTTTGCCCGAGTTGCGGTTCCAGCACTACATGAAGATGTTCTGAAGGTGATTGGGGCAGCTTTGCAGAAGAGTACTGTTCACACTATACATCTGACAACAGACATGTGGACCAGTGGCGCAGGTGCTGATTACATGTGCATCACTGCACACTGGGTCTCTTTTTCAGGGGCTAAAGCAAAGCTAAACGCAGGTGTTGACGCGGACATTGTTTTTAAAGCTGCTCGGAAACATGCAACACTAGCCATGTTTGGTTTGGAGAAACGTCACACAGCAGAAAACATTTTGCATGTCTTTAACACAAAGGTCCTTAACTGCCTGTCCCCACTAAAACGCCAGGTTGGTTATGTTTCCACGGACAATGGCGCCAATATAGTTAAGGCCATGAGGGACGGTGACTATTTCAGAGTGCCGTGTTTGGCGCACTGTATAAACCTGGTTGTCCAAAAATTCTTGGGTAATAAAGGCAGTGCAGCGTACAGTGTATTGGACACCTGCCGAAAAATGTGCAAGCATTTCAGCCATTCTTTTAAGGCCCGGAAGCAGCTGAGGAGCCTGCTATATCAACGTCAAATGCCAGTGAAAGCACTCATCCAGGATGTGGTAACACGTTGGAACTCAACCTGCTACATGCTTGAGCATCTGTATGAGCAGTATATGGAACTCGATCAATATTTCCTTACAGAGGGTACAGAGGAGCTGAGGATGGGTGCGGCGCAATGGAACATAGTTCAAAGCCTGACACGCATGCTTCGTCCTTTTGAGTTCTTCACGCGTGCAGTCAGCAAGGAGGACTCTAATTTGGGAAAAGCTATCCCATTGTTGTACATGCTGGAGGACCAACTGAAGAAGGTGTGTTCTGTGTTTGAAAAAGATGACAAAAACCAAGACTCTTTGCTTCTGGCTGAGAAATTATTAGAGCTCCTACAAGGTGATGAACGTCTTAAAAAGATCCACTCAGAATAGCATTGCATTTGTGCTACTATTCTGGATCCACGCTACAAAAAAGCGCTGGCAGGCCAAGCATTCTTTCCTTTTGATGATGAACATGTTCCAAAGTACAAACGTTGGCTAGCCTTGTCAGCCAAGAGGTTTGAAACAGAACGGCTGAAAATTGAAGGAAATGGCAGTACATCAGCAGGCCATCCCCAGTCAAAACAATCCACTTCTGCACCTGTGGCTGTGGCACAAGTGACCTCTCAGCCGTTAAAGACACCGGCAACCGGATCATCTGCACGAGACACAACAGAAACATTGGAGGCTGAAGAGGATTGGCTAGCTCTGCGTGGGTTTGGTTCTCAAAAGGTCAGAGGCACAGCAAGAGCTAAGCAAAGTGGAGGAACCTTTGATAAGGACCTTGAGTCAATGGTGAAGGACTATCTGAATGACTCAACAGAGGTCTATGTAAATTCTGACCCATTGGCGTATTGGCATGGGAAAAAAGAATTGTGGCCACAGCTCACCAACCTGGCTTTAAACTACTTGTCTTGCCCACTCGCAAGTGTGTCTTCTGAACGTGTTTTCAGTGCTGCTGGTGGCATTGTAACTCCCAAACGGAGCCGCCTCTCGCCCAAAAATGTGGAGAGGTTAACAATGATCAAGATGAATCAGCACCTCATACCACCAGATTTCCGAGTACGAGAAAGCGTGCCGGATGAAGAGGAGGTGGCCAGCAACATAGATGAGGGAATTTCTACTCTGTCAGGTGACACTGAGCTCACCCTGCCTGAATTCGCAGAGTATGATGACGAAGCCTTATTCTTATTCCTGGACCGTGATACCGAGCCCTGAAAATGAGACAACGAATCAATAACTTTCTTTTTCATCCTTATTCACTTTTATTCCTGTGTGTCTGTCTTTCTTTGTTGTGCACAGTTAATATATTTCAAACTTTAATCAGATAATCACAAAATCAAGCCCATCAGCAGAACTGTCTTCACTGGTTTGCTAATTGATTTGAAGTTGCCGCAGTCTGCATTCCTCAGGTTCACAAGTTCAGAAGAACATGCTCCTCTATCCTCCTCCTCCAGATTCCTATTTCCATCAAACCAGAGGGCTGGTTTACGCCCAATGAAGAAAGACTCAGCACTTGTGGGGGTGTTGTTGTACCTCTTTGCAGGTGAGTTGACGGCTCTGGGGCCATTGCTGGGAAGCTCTAATACCGGATAAAAGTGTTTTGGACCAAATCCCAGGCGGAAATTTTTTTGTGTTTTTGATGACTTGCTTGCCTTTGAGGTGCTCTTAGGGGGGGTTCCGTCTGTTTTGGGTGAGTTTCGGGGTCTGGGAGCACTGCTGGGACACTCTAATCTTGATTGCATTTGCTTTTCAGGAAATCCGTTGTGGCAACCCCGACTTATGGCCTAGCTACGCAGCGCGTTTGGACCGAAGGCCGAGAAATATTGCAAGTATGAGATTTTGCTTTTGGCCTGTTTGGGGGTGTTATGCTTCTTGGCGGGTGGGTTGGCGGGTCTTGGGGCATTCCTGGGAAGGTCTAATACCGGGTAGAAGTGGTTGGGACAAAATCCAGGCCGATTTTTTTTTGGCTATTTCTGACATTTTGCTCAATGTAGCCTTTTCGGGGGCCTGTTTGGGGGGCTTCCTGGTGTTTGTGGGTGAATTTCGGGGTCTGGGAGCACTGCTGGGACACTCTAATCTTGATTGCATTTGCTTTTCAGGAAATCCGTCGTGGCAGCCCCGACTTATGGCCTAGCTACGCAGCGCGTTTGGACCGAAGGCCGAGAAATATTGCAAGTATGAGATTTTGCTTTTGGCCTGTTTGGGGGTGTTATGCTTCTTGGCGGGTGGGTTGGCGGGTCTTGGGGCATTCCTGGGAAGGTCTAATACCGGGTAGAAGTGGTTGGGACAAAATCCAGGCCGATTTTTTTTTGGCTATTTCTGACATTTTGCTCAATGTAGCCTTTTCGGGGGCCTGTTTGGGGGGATTCCTGGTGTTTGTGGGTGAGTTTCGGGGTCTTGGAGCACTGCTGGGACACTCTAATCTTGATTGCATTTGCTTTTCAGGAAATCCATTGTGGCAACCCCGACTTATGGCCTAGCTACGCAGCGCATTTGGACCGAAGGCCGAGAAATATTGCAAGTATGAGATTTTGATTTTGGCCTGTTTGGGGGTGTTATGCTTCTTGGCGGGTGGGTTGGCGGGTCTTGGGGCATTCCTGGGAAGGTCTAATACCGGGTAGAAGTGGTTGGGACAAAATCCAGGCCGATTTTTTTTTGGCTATTTCTGATATTTTGCTCAATGTAGCCTTTTCGGGGGCCTGTTTGGGGGGCTTCCTGGTGTTTGTGGGTGAGTTTTGGGGTCTGGGAGCACTGCTGGGACACTCTAATCTTGATTGCATTTGCTTTTCAGGAAATCCATTGTGGCAACCCCGACTTATGGCCTAGCTACGCAGTGCGTTTGGACCGAAGGCAGAGAAATATTGCAAGTATGAGATTTTGCTTTTGGCCTGTTTGGGGGTGTTATGCTTCTTGGCGGGTGGGTTGGCGGGTCTTGGGGCATTCCTGGGAAGCTCTAATACCGGGTAGAAGTGGTTGGGACAAAATCCAGGCCGATTTTTTTTTGGCTATTTCTGACATTTTGCTCAATGTAGCGTATTCGGGGGCCTGTTTGGGGGGCTTCCTGGTGTTTGTGGGTGTGTTTCGGGGTCTGGGCGCATTGCTGGCTACATATACTTTACTTTGCAAGAGGTTTGAAGCAAATCCATGGTGGCAGAGGGAAGGTAGGACCTAGCTGTAGAGCGCGCGCGGAGTGATTTGGGAAATTTGTGAAAAATTGACTAAGTCCCCATTTTTGTACTTTTGCTCTTTGGCTGTTTGGGGGTCTTCTACTCGTTTTCTCCTGGGTTGACGGCTCTGGGGCCATTGCTGGGAAGCTCTAATACCGGATAAAAGTGTTTTGGACCAAATCCCAGGCGGAAATTTTTTTGTGTTTTTGATGACTTGCTTGCCTTTGAGGTGCTATTAGGGGGGGTTCCGTCTGTTTGTGGGTGAGTTTCGTGGTCTGGGAGCACTGCTGGGACACTCTAATCTTGATTGCATTTGCTTTTCAGGAAATACGTCGTGGCAACCCCGACTTATGGCCTAGCTACGCAGCGCGTTTGGACCGAAGGCCGAGAAATATTGCAAGTATGAGATTTTGCTTTTGGCCTGTTTGGGGGTGTTATGCTTCTTGGCGGGTGGGTTGGCGGGTCTTGGGGCATTCCTGGGAAGGTCTAATACCGGGTAGAAGTGGTTGGGACAAAATCCAGGCCGATTTTTTTTGGCTATTTCTGACATTTTGCTCAATGTAGCCTTTTCGGGGGCCTGTTTGGGGGGCTTCCTGGTGTTTGTGGGTGAGTTTCGGGGTCTGGGAGCACTGCTGGGACACTCTAATCTTGATTGCATTTGCTTTTCAGGAAATCCGTCGTGGCAACCCCGACTTATGGCCTAGCTACGCAGCGCGTTTGGACCGAAGGCCGAGAAATATTGCAAGTATGAGATTTTGCTTTTGGCCTGCTTGGGGGTGTTATGCTTCTTGGCGGGTGGGTTGGCGGGTCTTGGGGCATTCCTGGGAAGGTCTAATACCGGGTAGAAGTGGTTGGGACAAAATCCAGGCCGATTTTTTTTTGGCTATTTCTGACATTTTGCTCAATGTAGCGTTTTCGGGGGCCTGTTTGGGGGGCTTCCTGGTGTTTGTGGGTGTGTTTCGGGGTCTGGGCGCACTGCTGGCTATATATACTTTACTTTGCAAGAGGTTTGAAGCAAATCCATGGTGGCAGAGGGGAGTTAGGGCCTAGCTGCAGAGCGCGCGCGGAGTGATTTGGGAAATTTGTGAAAAATTGACTGTCCCCATTTTTGTACTATTGCTCTTTGGCAGTTTGGGGGTCTTCTACTCGTTTTCTCCTGGGTTGACGGCTCTGGGGCCATTGCTGGGAAGCTCTAATACCGGATAAAAGTGTTTTGGACCAAATCCCAGGCGGAATTTTTTTTGTGTTTTTGATGACTTGCTTGCCTTTGAGGTGCTATTAGGGGGGTTCCGTCTGTTTGTGGGTGAGTTTCGTGGTCTGGGAGCACTGCTGGGACACTCTAATCTTGATTGCATTTGCTTTTCAGGAAATCCGTCGTGGCAACCCCGACTTATGGCCTAGCTACGCAGCGCGTTTGGACCGAAGGCCGAGAAATATTGCAAGTATGAGATTTTGCTTTTGGCCTGTTTGGGGGTGTTATGCTTCTTGGCGGGTGGGTTGGCGGGTCTTGGGGCATTCCTGGGAAGGTCTAATACTGGGTAGAAGTGGTTGGGACAAAATCCAGGCCAATTTTTTTTTGGCTATTTCTGACATTTTGCTCAATGTAGCCTTTTCGGGGGCCTGTTTGGGGGGCTTCCTGGTTTTTGTGGGTGAATTTCGGGGTCTGGGAGCACTGCTGGGACACTCTAATCTTGATTGCATTTGTTTTTCAGGAAATCCGTTGTGGCAACCCCGACTTATGGCCTAGCTACGCAGCGCGTTTGGACCGAAGGCCGAGAAATATTGCAAGTATGAGATTTTGCTTTTGGCCTGTTTGGGGGTGTTATGCTTCTTGGCGGGTGGGTTGGCGGGTCTTGGGGCATTCCTGGGAAGGTCTAATACCGGGTAGAAGTGGTTGGGACAAAATCCAGGCCGATTTTTTTTTGGCTATTTCTGACATTTTGCTCAATGTAGCCTTTTCGGGGGCCTGTTTGGGGGGCTTCCTGGTGTTTGTGGGTGAATTTCGGGGTCTGGGAGCACTGCTGGGACACTCTAATCTTGATTGCATTTGCTTTTCAGGAAATCCGTCGTGGCAGCCCCGACTTATGGCCTAGCTACGCAGCGCGTTTGGACCGAAGGCCGAGAAATATTGCAAGTATGAGATTTTGCTTTTGGCCTGTTTGGGGGTGTTATGCTTCTTGGCGGGTGGGTTGGCGGGTCTTGGGGCATTCCTGGGAAGGTCTAATACCGGGTAGAAGTGGTTGGGACAAAATCCAGGCCGATTTTTTTTTGGCTATTTCTGACATTTTGCTCAATGTAGCCTTTTCGGGGGCCTGTTTGGGGGGATTCCTGGTGTTTGTGGGTGAGTTTCGGGGTCTTGGAGCACTGCTGGGACACTCTAATCTTGATTGCATTTGCTTTTCAGGAAATCCATCGTGGCAACCCCGACTTATGGCCTAGCTACGCAGCGCATTTGGACCGAAGGCCGAGAAATATTGCAAGTATGAGATTTTGATTTTGGCCTGTTTGGGGGTGTTATGCTTCTTGGCGGGTGGGTTGGCGGGTCTTGGGGCATTCCTGGGAAGGTCTAATACCGGGTAGAAGTGGTTGGGACAAAATCCAGGCCGATTTTTTTTGGGCTATTTCTGATATTTTGCTCAATGTAGCCTTTTCGGGGGCCTGTTTGGGGGGCTTCCTGGTGTTTGTGGGTGAGGTTTGGGGTCTGGGAGCACTGCTGGGACACTCTAATCTTGATTGCATTTGCTTTTCAGGAAATCCATTGTGGCAACCCCGACTTATGGCCTAGCTACGCAGTGCGTTTGGACCGAAGGCAGAGAAATATTGCAAGTATGAGAATTTGCTTTTGGCCTGTTTGGGGGTGTTATGCTTCTTGGCGGGTGGGTTGGCGGGTCTTGGGGCATTCCTGGGAAGCTCTAATACCGGGTAGAAGTGGTTGGGACAAAATCCAGGCCGATTTTTTTTGGGCTATTTCTGACATTTTGCTCAATGTAGCGTTTTCGGGGGCCTGTTTGGGGGGCTTCCTGGTGTTTGTGGGTGTGTTTCGGGGTCTGGGCGCATTGCTGGCTACATATACTTTACTTTGCAAGAGGTTTGAAGCAAATCCATGGTGGCAGAGGGGAGGTAGGACCTAGCTGTAGAGCGCGCGCGGAGTGATTTGGGAAATTTGTGAAAAATTGACTAAGTCCCCATTTTTGTACTTTTGCTCTTTGGCTGTTTGGGGGTCTTCTACTCGTTTTCTCCTGGGTTGACGGCTCTGGGGCCATTGCTGGGAAGCTCTAATACCGGATAAAAGTGTTTTGGACCAAATCCCAGGCGGAAAATTTTTTGTGTTTTTGATGACTTGCTTGCCTTTGAGGTGCTATTAGGGGGGGTTCCGTCTGTTTGTAGGTGAGTTTCGTGGTCTGGGAGCACTGCTGGGACACTCTAATCTTGATTGCATTTGCTTTTCAGGAAATACGTCGTGGCAACCCCGACTTATGGCCTAGCTACGCAGCGCGTTTGGACCGAAGGCCGAGAAATATTGCAAGTATGAGATTTTGCTTTTGGCCTGTTTGGGGGTGTTATGCTTCTTGGCGGGTGGGTTGGCGGGTCTTGGGGCATTCCTGGGAAGGTCTAATACCGGGTAGAAGTGGTTGGGACAAAATCCAGGCCGATTTTTTTTTGGCTATTTCTGACATTTTGCTCAATGTAGCCTTTTCGGGGGCCTGTTTGGGGGGCTTCCTGGTGTTTGTGGGTGAGTTTCGGGGTCTGGGAGCACTGCTGGGACACTCTAATCTTGATTGCATTTGCTTTTCAGGAAATCCGTCGTGGCAACCCCGACTTATGGCCTAGCTACGCAGCGCGTTTGGACCGAAGGCCGAGAAATATTGCAAGTATGAGATTTTGCTTTTGGCCTGCTTGGGGGTGTTATGCTTCTTGGCGGGTGGGTTGGCGGGTCTTGGGGCATTCCTGGGAAGGTCTAATACCGGGTAGAAGTGGTTGGGACAAAATCCAGGCCGATTTTTTTTTGGCTATTTCTGACATTTTGCTCAATGTAGCGTTTTCGGGGGCCTGTTTGGGGGGCTTCCTGGTGTTTGTGGGTGTGTTTCGGGGTCTGGGCGCACTGCTGGCTATATATACTTTACTTTGCAAGAGGTTTGAAGCAAATCCATGGTGGCAGAGGGGAGTTAGGGCCTAGCTGCAGAGCGCGCGCGGAGTGATTTGGGAAATTTGTGAAAAATTGACTGTCCCCATTTTTGTACTATTGCTCTTTGGCAGTTTGGGGGTCTTCTACTCGTTTTCTCCTGGGTTGACGGCTCTGGGGCCATTGCTGGGAAGCTCTAATACCGGATAAAAGTGTTTTGGACCAAATCCCAGGCGGACATTTTTTTGTGTTTTTGATGACTTGCTTGCCTTTGAGGTGCTATTAGGGGGGGTTCCGTCTGTTTGTGGGTGAGTTTCGTGGTCTGGGAGCACTGCTGGGACACTCTAATCTTGATTGCATTTGCTTTTCAGGAAATCCGTCGTGGCAACCCCGACTTATGGCCTAGCTACGCAGCGCGTTTGGACCGAAGGCCGAGAAATATTGCAAGTATGAGATTTTGCTTTTGGCCTGTTTGGGGGTGTTATGCTTCTTGGCGGGTGGGTTGGCGGGTCTTGGGGCATTCCTGGGAAGGTCTAATACCGGGTAGAAGTGGTTGGGACAAAATCCAGGCCAATTTTTTTTTGGCTATTTCTGACATTTTGCTCAATGTAGCCTTTTCGGGGGCCTGTTTGGGGGGCTTCCTGGTTTTTGTGGGTGAGTTTCGGGGTCTGGGAGCACTGCTGGGACACTCTAATCTTGATTGCATTTGTTTTTCAGGAAATCCGTCGTGGCAACCCCGACTTATGGCCTAGCTACGCAGCGCGTTTGGACCGAAGGCCAAGAAATATTGCAAGTATGAGATTTTGCTTTTGGCCTGTTTGGGGGTGTTATGCTTCTTGGCGGGTGGGTTGGCGTGTCTTGGGGCATTCCTGGGAAGGTCTAATACCGGGTAGAAGTGGTTGGGACAAAATCCAGGCCGATTTTTTTTTGGCTATTTCTGACATTTTGCTCAATGTAGCGTTTTCGGGGGCCTGTTTGGCGGGCTTCCTGGTGTTTGTGGGTGGGTTTCGGGGTCTGGGCGCACTGCTGGCTATATATACTTTACTTTGCAAGAGGTTTGAAGCAAATCCATGGTGGCAGAGGGGAGTTAGGGCCTAGCTGCAGAGCGCGCCCGGAGTGATTTGGGATATTTGTGAAAAATTGACTAAGTCCCCATTTTTGTACTTTTGCTCTTTGGCTGTTTGGGGGTCTTCTACTCGTTTTCTCCTGGGTTGACGGCTCTGGGGCCATTGCTGGGAAGCTCTAATACCGGATAAAAGTGTTTTGGACCAAATCCCAGGCGGAAATTTATTTGTGTTTTTGATGACTTGCTTGCCTTTGAGGTGCTCTTAGGGGGGGTTCCGTCTGTTTGTGGGTGAGTTTCTTGGTCTGGGAGCACTGCTGGGACACTCTAATCTTGATTGCATTTGCTTTTCAGGAAATCCGTCGTGGCAACCCCGACTTATGGCCTAGCTACGCAGCGCGTTTGGACCGAAGGCCGAGAAATATTGCAAGTATGAGATTTTGCTTTTGGCCTGTTTGGGGGTGTTATGCTTCTTGGCGGGTGGGTTGGGTTGGCGGGTCTTGGGGCATTCCTGGGAAGGTCTAATACCGGGTAGAAGTGGTTGGGACAAAATCCTCACGGAAAAGCCTTTTGGCACTTTTTGTAACTTAGGGTTCGTTAGGGTTAGCCCTAGCAGCAGGATTGCATGTGTTTCGGGGTGTTCTAGATTTTTGCAACTGAGTTCTGGGGTCTTAGAGCACTCGTCAGAATGTGTAATTTTGGTTGCAAGTCATTTGAAGAAAATCCATGGTGGGAAAGGGGGGATTTGGCATAGTTAAAGAAATCCTTTGCCACTATTCTTAACTTAGGGTTCGTTAGGGTTAGCAGTATTTCCATTGCATGTGTTTGAGTGGGGGGGGATTTCGAGTCTTGGAGCAATGCTGGCTATGGCTACTTTTGCTTGGTTGCTTGCAAGTGGTTTGAATGCAATCCACGGTGGGTAAGGGGTAATTAGGAAGGGGGTACTTCGGCCTACTTTTACTTTCAAAGTAAGTTTTGTCACCAGTTTTCTGCTAGGCCTCGTTTTTTGAGATTTGATTGGGGGTCTTCTACATTTTTGCGACTGGCTTTAGTAATGGTCTGGGTGGGAGCACTGCTAGGAAGATCTAATTTTGTTCTAAAACACAGTTTACAGTACACCTAGCTTGAGGGGAAAGATCCGCTACATTAATTTGCCCATACTTATTTATCCTTCAAAAGGTGACTCAGACAGAGTACGCACTTTCAAAAATATTGTACAGTCTACTAGGAAAATCAAATTGTGACTTTTTGCACTCCACAGCCTACATACCTTATATTTATTTATCAGTGGTGTTGTAATATTATATCACTTCCTGTTTTTCGTTGAATAATTACAGGCTTCAGTCTCTGCAATGGGGAAAAAAGGATGGAGTCAGGCTTCACAGTAAAGAGCCACAATTCAGCATCAGACAGGCAGTGGACAGGGTGTCTTCTGGTGACCAACATCGATGGACGAAGCGTCGGCTGCAATGGAGGAGTGCCGCTAATAAGAGGATTTTATTTCGGCAGGCAACTTACTTACCACTTCCAACAGGACAACTACAACCACATAGATACAGTATCCCTTGCCTTTCTCTCTGACTGTATTTCTTGGATCTCTCTCTGCTTCTAAATTGATCCCTTAACACATCACTTAGTCCACTCCACTATCACATCTGCACCACACATAGTCATTTGTAAGTGCTCCTACGTAATTCGCAAGTCGCAGCACGCCCCAGGCCGTAGAGGACTGGGATGGCCCCAATGATGAAGCATGTCACCAAGGGGCAACCCTGGTGAGTGAGGGGACACCTAGAAAAAAAGCAATTTCTCCCTTTCTATCTACTATACCTTCCAGACCAACCCCATTGAGTGTTGTTGTGAATGGATTTATAGTGACCAGCAAGGCTCTCGGGTATCTGGCTAGTACAGAGACCTTATGTTGAATATCGTTATCAATAATTCCACACAGGCCCTGTACTGTCGCATTCTTTCTTCCACAGTTGTCGAAAGTACTACTTACTTTTCACTGACATGCATGCAGTAGTGCATGCACTTTCAAAGATTGATGGATAGATTTGTACCCAAAGAATTGTTTATGTTCAATTGTTTGTCTATGCTGTGCTTTTTTTCTTGTCTCCCAAAACCTTTCCCAAAAACCCCCGTACCCATCCATTTTTCAAACCCTAACTCTCTTCCCCCGGGCTGTGTGGTTTTGATTGATGTGTGACTAAATTACAGCAATAAATCCACACACTTGCTGGGGAGGATAAGGTGATAGCAACAGGCTGGTGAAGAAATCCAAGGATATATTCTTACTCTGCTTGACAAAGACCCATGGCTAATGTCAAAGAACTGCAACCGAATTAGTAGTTATACTTTACCATTTGTTAGGCTACAATGTGGCACTGTTCTAGTGCACTTCTGTCACCTGCTATATTCTCAGTTGTACCGTTGAATTGCTCAGGAGGACAAACCAGATTTAATTTTCTTTTTTTTCATAGGCATGCAACTGCCACTGTGTCACACCACTAGTACCACCGCTATGAGGACATTTTATCCGACCAAGATTGCCAACCTTATTCGCTGTTTCCCGTGGAGCCAGCCCTGGGTCTAGCCCTAATTTCAAACACAAATTACAGGTAAGATAAGCGTTTGGTGGTTTGGGGGTATAATGGAGTATTAGTAGGAGAGACGAGAGACTGACGGTAGTACTACTAAAGTCCTAGGACTCTTGGATTCACTTCACTTACTCTGTGAGAGGCACTTAGTGTTGAAAACATTTGGGCATTTACACATAAAGGAAGAAAATGGAACTAAACTTTCAGGAAAATAAAGTCACTGTTAAACCCCCACCCACCAGGCAAGCAGTAAGAAACGTGTATGCTCAGATAAAGTTTGAAAAAGTATATTTATATCCCTAACAAAATAATCTCCCGCAAGACCCTCCCTAACCCCAACGATTGTCCTTCAAAAGTCCCCAAAAACCCAACTCCCAATTCCCACCCCCCAAAAGTCTCTAAAAAAGGGGCAAGGGACACTATGGGTGGATGCTGTCTACTTTTTGGGCCAGGGCATCATGCTCCTGGCGGAGCAAGGCGTGCTCTACGCGGAGCCCCTCCAACTCTTTTGAAAAGTGGTGGAGCTCCTGCTGGAGGCGGGACACCATCAGGGTACTGCGGCGCAGGCGTGCCTTCAATGCCTTGCAGGTGCAACGGCTGTGAGAGGAAGCTGTTGTCCTTGCTACTCGGCGGTGGCGTTTGGCTTTGGCAGCCCGGCTCACTCTGGGTGGACCACTGTGCTGGGTGGCACTGGCAGCCCGTGGGGGCACGGAGGCCGATGCAGACGACGTAGTTGTTGTGGTCGACTGCACACTTTCTTCGTCCTCCAGGGCCACCAGCCGCCGATATTCGGCCACAGTGGCATCGATCCTCCGTTGCCGGGCCGCTCTAGCCAGCTCCTTCCTCCTTGTTCGTTTGGAAGGAGAACCTATATGAAGAAAGAAAGACATAGTCTGTAACCAATGCTCTTTAAGATTAACTCAATCATTCAGCAGAAATTTGTGTTGCACTACAACTAGCAACTTGCAAGCGCATTACATAACTATTGAGGCCAGTATCTATCTAACCTCACACTTCTTCATCCTTGCTCTAACATTAGTGGGAGTTTAAGGAACAAATTCTAAGAGCACTATGGACTTCCATTGGAGTCGACTATGAAAGTACACCAGTCTTATTCTTCTTCTTGTCTCTTGTTTAGGAAAATTGGTACGTTATCTTCTGCAAGCCGGCATAATGCCAGCGCAGTAAACTTGCACCCGAGAAAAAGAGACGCACGCCATGAGGAGTGACCTAGACTTGCGTTGCGTTACTGTACCCGTCCAGTACATGCAGGTGGTGAAGCTCTTACTATTCTATTACGGGTGGCACTGAGAATACTCTGTTACAACTCAAGGGCTACTGCTTAATTAATTTAACTTTCACCCTACAGTGGAAATGAGTACTAGAAATGGAAAATTGAAGAAGATAAATAATCTGATTATCTATCACTTCACATGGGATGTTTTTGCTTATATATGGGATGACTTTAGGTGCTTTGCTTTTTATTGAGTGACCAGTGATACATCCACACATGAATGACTGAGTACTACTAAACTTATTAAGAGAGGTAGGGAGTGGCCACCGTAATAACCGGATCTATGCTGTGCTTGCAATACAAACTACTGCTACTATTGATGGTAGTATTTGGACAAAATTAAAACTTCTTTTCCTTGCCTTTCCTACACTGGAACGGACGTGCGGGTGCAGTGTTACATGCTCTTCAAAGTTACACTTAGTTCATCCACTGACCGTCTACTCTCTCTAGATCATGGGTACTCACAAACTTTCTCTCAGGGGCTAAATTTACAGTGTAGTTTGTGGCCGAGGGCCGCACTGGTGGGGGCGGAGTCAGAGGGGGCCGGGCTAAAGCAAAACGAAAACTTGTGACCATGAGGTTGCACACAGGTCCCTGCAGCAGATGCCTTCATCCACTGAGCCACCAGACCCAGCATTTACATACATCTCTCTCCCTCCTGCTCTCCCTCCTGCCCTCCCTCTCCATCTCTCTCTCCCTCCTGCCCTCCCTCTCCCTCCCCCTCTGTCATCTCACTGTGTGTGTGTCTATCTGTGTCAGCCTTCAGCCCGGGTTGAGACCGCTTCCTCAACGCGCACACACAGACAACAACACCAAAGTACTTAACAGGTCTTTAAAAGACCATTAACATATTATTGAGGCTTTGTTTGTTGTAGCGCCCCTGCATCTCCACCCTGACAATCACTGCTTGCCCGGCCCCACAGAGCAGAGGCTTTGTTCTATTTCACCTCTTTGTGACCTTGCATCTCCACTCTGCTCTGTGGGGGCCAGGGGAGCAGTGATTGTCAGAGTGGAGATGCAGGGGCGCTAACAGGTGAAATACAAAAAAGCCTCTGCTCTGTGGGGGCCGGGGGAGCAGTGATTGTCTGCAAGGTCTGCGCACCGCCAAGGAAGGCTTGCCGGGCCACCACCGGCCCGCGGGCCGTACTATGAGTACCCCTGCTCTAGATACACATATGCTATCTAAGGGTCAGATAGTAGCATAATCCAGGTATATGGACACATACAGTTTCTGTGTCACCCACCCAGGCTGTTGTCCTTCCACCCATCATTGCTTCATCATTCACCCAGCCATGCATCTCATATTCTTGCCTTCCCAGCTAGTCTTCAATCTCAATAAGTAAGGAATATATAAGAGCTTACCTCTGGCGGCCACCACCACCGTCTCAACTCTCACAGCCGCCGCCTCCTCCCCTGAAGAATTGCCCTCCGCCTCCGTGTCGAGCACCACCACCTCCACGCTGGCCCCGCCACCAGATGTTCCACCTACAAAGTACATTGAAGAATGTTAGAATAAAGCACTCACTAGTCTTTGGTCTAGGAATGAAGACATGTGAAAACAATGTAATTTGTGACTGTCTACTTTAAAGTTAAAAAAAGTGTCCCTTTTTCCAGGGAAGGTTGTCTTGCTGCTCTTTTTGACACAACTGATGAAGGCTGGTTTTTTAACACGCACCATTTTTCTCCACACAGACAGAAGATGGACTTCTAACAACAAGATCAAGTTGAAACCAGGTGAGAGCTCGGCTCAACCACAAGAAATGTCTTCAATTAATTGTCAGGACTAACCACTTTTCCATTATCAGTTAAACGTTTAGTTTTATTATGACTTCATTTTAATAAATGTGTTTACTTTTAATAAAGCTTTTAAACTTAAATACAATCTGTGTTTTTTGGTCCAGACTAGAGTGACTGAGCGAAAGGTTTTGCAATTTTTGAAAGCATGAGTCCAGATAGAACACTTCAAAAGACATTATGGACAATCCCAGAGGACTGCACTAAGTTGATAGAGCTATTGCTGACTAGAATCATGGGAGTTTCGCCAACCGTGCAATCTTAGTTAGCTACACAGACAGACTAATAAGAATAATCTAGTAATACCACAGGGAGTCATAGTAGAGGCAGGATAAGAATTTAGATACAGTCTACAAGAAGATCAAAGACAATTTTGAAAAAAGTCAAATGAGGAACGCTAGGAAAAATAGGTACTAGTCTAAAATGAAAACTTACTGGGGCCAGCAAAGGAGCCCTCGCCTGCCCGATCCTGGCCCTGTTGAACAGCATCCGCCGCCTGCTGCTCCTGTGTCCTCCTCTCGCCCCTGGGGGGAGCTGACGTACAACATGAAAGAAAGAACAGAAAACATGGATGATTGTTGCTTGTCGATGTCAACCAAATCAAACATTTCAAAAGAACAATAACAAAATATTTCCGCGAAATTATATTGATTAGGGTTAGTTTTCATTTATTTGCGGACCTGTGACTTCGAAAGTCACGTAACTCGCTAAACAAAGTACTGAAAGGTTCATCTAGGACTGGCAGGCAGCAGTCCGCAGGCAAGACGCAAAGTGACAGACAAACTCCATTGTGATTTCAGTCAGATCAGTGACAACACTAACAGTTGCCTGCTACATTACCAGTCATTTAAATAGTCAAACTATCAATCCACCGCCACTATTTTTCTTATTGTCAGGGGTACAAAGGAAGGGGCAGATTTAAGCCCCTTGCGGCTCTTTTGCTCCGTTCTTGCGTGACTTTTGTGACGCAGCAGCTAAACAAAAAAGGGCGCCATGGTGCGGTGTATAATATTATAACAACGTGACGCATTTGGGAGATGCATCCCGTTATAAAGCCCTGCGCCAACAGGGGGCGTTCCGGCGCAAGGGAGGGCATTCCTGCGCTGGAACACATCCTAAAAGTGGCTGAGGGAAATCTACAAAATTTCAATCAGTCACCTTTAGGACAATGATGCGTCACACAAACCCTGCACCTGCTTGAAGCAGACGTACGGCTTGACCCAGCATTGGGGAGATAGGGTACCCCAGAGCATTGCTGGAGCTGCGCCATCGTTGCGACGCAACTCCAGCAGTAAAGCTGCAGTGACGTTTTGGGCCCATGGTGCGCTGCATTGCAAATACGGCGCACCATGTTTGGTGGTGGTAGCGGGCCGCACAATTAATGCCGCATCCCTGCTACTTTGCAGGGATGCGACGGTAATTGCAATTCTGCCCCTTAGGGGCATACTTACTGACGCGTTCTGGCGCATCTCCAGAGATGCGCCAGATCAAATGCGTCACGCAAAACTACCCTTGCGACACGGCAGATGCGCCTCATTTACAATGCGGCGCGCCCTGGCGCAAGGGTAGGCACTTGCGTGACGCATCTTGTCACGTAAGAGCGGCGCATCGCTGGAGTCACGTCGCCAACGCAATGCAACTCCAGTAATGCTCAGGGCCACCCAATACTTAACATGCTGTGTCAGTCCTTTCGCCTGCTTCAAGCAGGCATAAGGAATTGAATTGACGTAGCAGCATCGCAGAAGTGCCTGCGTTAAATCTTGTAGATTTCACGCAGGCAATTTTGCGAGGCGCACAGCCGCCGGACCGCCCACCCTGCGTACTAGGAACGCACCCATTGTGGTGCAGGCCCATGGCTTTATAACGTGACGCATCTCCCTAGATGCGTCATGCTGTAAATGACTCGCAGGGATGCGGCACGTTTACGCCGCTGTTGCGTCACGCAAGGCAACGTAAACGTGGCGCAAGGGGCTTGTAAATGTAATCTGCCCCCTAGTGTCTAGCATTACGCAGTTCTGTAAAGTACACTCATACATAATAGTTACTCAGGCCAATGAGACCACAAAATAGAAAGCAAATAAGCATAGTAGCAACGCCACTGAGAAGGAGAGCAGTGCACCTGAAATGCACAGAAGATTTTGAAACATATAATTTAACTACAATGTAATCGTCATCAGCGGCATTATTGGCTTGCTCCATGTAAAAAATAAATATTTGCAATACAACAACACAGAGCAGGAGAAAACAGCATAGTAGTGAGTGATGAAATGGCTACTACTACTCACTAAGCCCGGGGATCTCCAAGCCGAGCTGGTCCAGCAGGTCGGGCTCCCAGTCCAGGAGGTCCGTCCAGCGATGGGTGACCTGGCTGTAGGTGCGCTGGACCCCGTAGAGGTGGGATATGGCCCAGCACACCTTCTCCCACCGCTTCCGGCGCTCCCGCATGTTTTAGCCGCCGGCCGCGATCCTGCTGCCTCCCGCGATGGTCCTGGGCAGGCGGCGCTGGACGAAGTAGACCAGCGCGCCCACTTCCTCCGGGCTGAATATCTCCCGTCGCGTCACCTGCTCCCCCCTCAATCTCCCGCATGCTGTCCTGGCACTGGGTCCAGGACTACTCCCCGCCGCCGCTGCGGCCCTCAAGTGCCTGGGTAGCTTCACGGCACCTGGCTTGACCATGGTCTGGGCAGGTAAGGTAGGAAGAAGTAGAAAATTAAGAAAGAATAGGATAGGGAAGAAGAAAAGAAAAGAGTTTAAAAAAGTAGTTTAAAAGTAAAGAAAAATAGCAGAAAAGACAAAAATATACAGCTAGGAAAAGAGAGGGATAGATAAGAAGCAAAATCGTAAAAAAAAAACTGAAAACAAGCAAAGGATGGCAAAGATACCAAGAGGATTAAACACCATGCCCAGACACAGGAAATGAATGAAAAACAAGATGGCCTGCGCCCGTTCACGAGCGCGAAAGTCAGTACGCGCGAGATTTCCCTCGCGATCTCGTGCGAACCTCTACTCGCAATGCGCTTACTGCGCGAGATTATACATAGCGGGCGGAAACGGAAATACGTCACGCAAACAAAATGGCCGCGCCCGTACTTGACCTTGGGGTAAATTCGCGTGTTGCGCTGCAAGCGGCTCGCGAATACTGCAAAAAAACTCGCGAAACAACAAGCCGCAAAAAAATAAAAAGCTTATTCGCACGAATTGGCGGCTTCCGCGGTCGGTTTCGCACGACGCCGCGCCCCGCGAATAGCGCGAAAAAAACCAAAAAACGATTTTTGCAAAAGCAAAAGCAATGAGCAGGTGCAAAAGGTCAACCTCATGATTTGTAACGATTCCCTGTAGTGCTTCCTGAGGGGGCCCTCCAGAATTCGGTTGCCTGCTTGCAACTATTGTGTGACCCTGCTCCGACCTTAACTGTATGCCACAAAGGTCCTGATTTACAGCTAAAGGAGCAGACAAGCAGGTGCCAGGCTGGAACTTCAAATTCTTTCAGTGACACATTAATTAGCCCCTAATTAATTATTGTCAGTTGGGGCAGGGCAGGTGTTGTTAATAAACTAACCCCAAATTAATTCATGTCAGTTCAAGCAGGGCAGGTGGACTTGCTTTTCCCCCCCATCTTCTACAGTGATGATGAACCAGTGGGTGGCATTGATGTAACAGAGGGTGGCATGGGTCAAAGAGAGGGTGCCAGTGGTGAAACAGAGGGTGCTGGGAGGCTGTGATGATGAACCAGACGTAGAAACAACATAGTCGCGACCGTTGCGAGCCGACAAGTAAGTTCGCAATTGCGAACTAGTACCAAATCCTCGCGAACTGGCAGAAACACTTGCGAACACAAAAAAAAAAAATCCGCAAATTCGCGAGAATTCGCGGATTTTGCGGATTGCGAATTCGCAAATCCGCAAAATTCGCGAACGCGAGATTCGCAAAATTCGCCCATGCTTCCAAGTATGTCTTCAACAAATAACAAGATGGATTAATCCTGTATATTTTATTTGGAGAAAATAATGGTATTCATGTATTTATACATGTATAGCTTTTATTAGTTTATGTATATTTACTATTTAAATGTACTGACATGAAAATTCCAATTTTGGCATTACATGTATATTTTCCGGGTAAGATACCGATGGTTTAACCAGGAGAAATGTTCGCAACAAGTCTGTTGTCTATTTTTATGGGCATGTGACCGGAATAAGTGAAAGTGGGTGTTTACCTAACACTCGATTGACACATATGAAAAAATAATGGCGCAGTACCAAACCGCATGTGAACAAGGGCTCTTGTAGCCCGAAACGCGTTGTGCGTGGGTTGTGGTAAAATAAAGAACTATCTTGGCTGAAGAGCCGAGGGGTCTGAGTCTCCTTCTACGCCGCCGCCGAGGTTTGAAAGTAGCGGGAGTTTCTCTTCGGATATTGTTACGAAGGTCGTTTGCCTCCGTCACCAGACCCACTCCCCAGAAGTTGGAAGCTGCCCTCAACCTAAAACCGAGTGGATCCGTGGTGGACATTTGGCAGCTTCCCCCTACCATTGCCGAGGAAAAGTTACACCGACAGGAGTACGTGATCGACTGGGTCTGAGGACCCTGATGACCGCGCCGGATGACGGTGAGTTACAATTGGCAAAATCCATAGGAGGGTAGAATTAGCTCGAGGCAAGACGACAGACAATCATTTTGTGACTGTTGTTTCTTAAAGAAATTAACACAGCAATAAAACCAGCCCACGATGTCTGCAGAGACAGAAAGAGAAAGGGAAATGGCGGCAGATGAGGTATTCGGAAATCTACTGAGCACCTCACGTAACATAGCACAAATGCCCAGTACCGAAAATGATAAAAACACAGATGCTAAAACTCCGTTGAGAAACTTAAGAAAAAAATCCATACTGGAAATAACTAAATGATGGGAACACAAGTCGCTTTCGAAATATGCTGAAGTGGGACGGGTGCCACGAGAGCTGAGGATCCTGCTGGCACCTAGTTTCGAAAAGCCTAATCCCAACATTTTGCGTGAATGGGGAGAAAGTAATTTAGCTGCTTCTATGAATTTGGTCAATATTTTAACTAAGTATGCCAACATTGATCGTCTTGAATTTTTGAAAGAAATAGAGGAAATAAACATTGAATTGGACGAATTGGTAACATCTGATTACATAACCAAAACTAAGGAGGCCATAAAAGAAAGACTAAAAAAACACGAAGAAAAAATAAAATCTAGGAAATCGCATAAGTTTGTCTGGGATCTGGCATACTATGAAAACGGACAAATATTTACTTTCGATTGCAAATTTGACACGGCAAAGAGGAAACAATACAGTGCGAAAACAAAGAGCAATGAGCACAATGTCCACATGTCTACAGGTCCAAATGATGATTCCTCCAATGCTGACACTGTGTCATTAACAAGTGAATCAAGCACAGAACTGGATTGCACAGTTGCTGGAAAAACTAAATTAAGTGTAAATCAAGAACTTGATTTTTTAGTGGAGGAGAGACTGAAATCTCTGCGACCGAGGCAGCAAAAGAGGCCAGAAGGAAACGTAGAAACAAAAGAAGACGAGACATGCGCAAAAGGTGGAAAGCAAAACACAAAAAAGAAATCATTCTGGCAGAGGAAATGGCGATAGCAGACAACAGTGTCATTAATTTAACATCTATTGAGTTAACAAAGGCAGAACAACAACTGTTAGCTCTGGGATTGAACTTCTGTCCAGGCGATGATTGTAATTATGCGCGCACTCGAATAGATGTGTATTGTTTCATCAGGAAGTTGAAACTTAAGAAATTCGTTGCTCTCAAATCCTATAAACAGCAATCAGACAAAAATATGAGGCAAGAAGAATTGGCCCCATTGTTGTTAGCCTCTGACCTTTCCAACTTGCTTACATTACATGATTTAAATGATCAAGATGATTCACAATGGTTAAATGATGATATTGATTTGTCTACTCAAGAGAGATTACGAAAAATAAACCATACTCAGAAAGGGGCTGGGATCAGTCCCTTTAAATCTAAATCTTCTTTTGTACCTCTAATGCCCAAAGATGCATTTGACACATATAATGATATGGTTATCAATGATTTGAAAAAATGAAACCTTTCTGCTAACAAAAATAGAAAACGGTGAAATTTGTTTTTTTAGAAAATTGACATATGATAAATTAATGAAGAAACTGGGTGAAAACTGCGAAATTGTTGTAAAAAAATCTGACAAGGATGGTAACCTAGTATTATGGCCTAAAAAAAAATACATATCAGAAGCGTATAGGCCACTAAATGATGAAGGCTGGTACGAGAAATCTAGCACTAAAGAATATGACAAGGCCAAAGATGTACTGCAAAGATTATTGGCTCAATGGAGAAAGGAAGGACTCATATCGAGTGAGGAGTATAAATTCATGTATAAAGAGTTTCCTGTGTTACCTGTCCTATATCTAACACCTAAAATACATAAAGGGACAATGCCTGTCCCAGGAAGTCCAATCATTTCGGCCATTAATGATGCAGGCGAAAATGTAGGTCAATATATTGACTACTTCTTACAGAGTGTAGTTAAGTCCATTCCGAGTTATGTGAAGGATACAGGTGATTTACTTAAAAAAATAGGTGATTTGGTTTCTTCAGATGACTTATATTTAATAACGCTTGATATATAATCTCTATATACAAGCATTGATCGCATCCAGGGACTCAGAGCTGTAAAACATTTCTTGGGCAGCAGATCAAGTGACTACTATGAACATAATAAAGTTGTTGTTGAGCTCATCAAATGGTGTCTCAACAATAACTTTTCTCTTCAACAATGAGATCTTCAAACAGCAGAGGGGAGTCGCTAAGGGGGCCTGTTTCTCCCTCAGCTATGAAATGAAATGAAATGAAATGAATGAAACTTATATAGCGCACGACTTACCCTGGGGCATCTCAGCGCTTGCTTAGGGAACCCGTCCTGGTATTCCCCTGTGAGATAACCCTGGCAGGGTATCCACAAGGTGAAAGCCAGGCATCCCACCGCGAGGGGCCGTTGTGGAGATTAAGCAAGCTATTGCCCAGAGTTGCAGAGTGTGAACCCGTGAGTTGAGAAGGCACCGGAGCGAGAATTAACGAGTCCGTGGAATTTTGAGCCCAAGACCCGCCGAGGCGGGGAATTGAACCCTGGTCCCGGGCCGAACTCAAGCTCCAGGTCTGCCGCCTCTAACCCCTGAGCCACACTTCTCCACTATGCCTGCTTGCATGTTGGCTGGTGGGAGGAACAGGTCCTCAAGTGCCTTTTACAAAACATGTTGCTGCGTACTTCCGATGAATTGATGATGAGTTTATGGTATGGTGAGGTAATGCAACTGAGGCTCAAGAATTCATCGCTGATATTAACAATAACTCATGAATTTGAGATTTACCTCCCATATCCACAAAACACAAATTGATTTTCTTGACGTGAGGCTTCATGTCAAAAATGGTAAACTCGAAAGTACTCTTTATAGAAAGCCTGCGTCTGGTAACATTACGTTGCATGCCAACAGTTTCCATCTCAGACACCTAATAGCGAGCATACCATATGGAGAAACCCTCAGATTGAAACGTATCTGCAGTGATGAGGAAGATTTTGTAAGATGCCAACATGAGATGCGGGGAAGACTAAGAGCACAAGGCTATAGTGACAAAATGATTGGAGAGGTGATTGATAAAGCTGGTAAAAGACCTAGACATACCCTCTTCCAAAGTGAAAATACTGAATTAGTACCCGCTTCCATTACTATGGCTGAGATACCCGCCACCCCCTCTCAACACAATCCCCAAGGATGGGACACCGGAAACGGTTCTGAACTTTTGGAAGACGGGAGGGAGTGACCCTCCCGGCCGTATTTATTAAAATATGAAACAAAATTAAAACATTAAAATAACAGTTTCATATTAATGTACAATTTCATTTCCACATTGCGATGTTTGGCTAACCTTAACATATTCTCTAATACAAAGGTTCTCCTAGCCGAACTAACATCCTACAAAACATTTAACTTGAAATTGTACATCCTAACGTTTAAGGGCCAACGGCAAGGTCGTAACCGGTGTCAAGATCCCTAAACCAGACATATCCCCCTCACTTGTGAGGGGCGACCGCACAGAGGTGTACCTCAAGTGCATTTACCAATTTCCCTTGACTTGACGGGGGCCCCAATAAACTCGACGCCATTTAAAGGTCGTCTGAGGACTCGTGTGAGGTATCTAGAAGGTAGCGTAGACCCCCTCCCAAACCCCACACAACTTACCACATCTGCCGTCGCAGATGTCCTGGCCCCGGGAAATTCCCCAGGAGGGGGCTGTAGCCCCTCCTACCCAGGAAGGGGCCTTGACCGCCTTTCCTTTTCTTTCGGCGGCCCATCCTTAGAAGGGACCGCCTCCCCGTTGAGGGGCCAATGGCCACCTCCCTTGAGCGCTCCCATCCGTAATGGGTGACGCCCACCCATAGGGATCTTCCAATTACTGCTCACCGATCATGACCTTACCGCCACAGGCCGGATAGTTGACCGGCTATCCGGACCCCCCACAACACTCCTGCCTAAAGGTCATGTAATAAAGTCTTTAACCAAGCTATCAGGTCTCCTATGAGTAACTCGTTCCCCATCCGAGACAAATGAACACCATCCCCCAAATACATACTGTCCCCTTTAATACAACCATGCGAAATAGAATGCAGTGTACTTGAACGGAACAATCTACTCACTTTATTATTAATTTTCCTTACTGAATGATTCAGAGCAGAGACCGAAAGAGCCCCCCGCCACACTTTCCGTGGGATCATATGGGACCATGCAATTGTGCACCCTGGAACTCTTCTCGCTAACCAACTTACCGTGGAAAGCATCGCCTCAAGAAGAAGTCGTCTACCAGTGGTCACCAAATCATTGCCCCCAAGATGTACTATGACTACAGACGGCGGTGACCTTGTCCGCCCTAACAAACCCTCGAAAAATGATCGAAACTGGTCAATACAGAGCCCGCCCTTTCCGTAGAAGGACACCCTGTACCCGTATTCCCCAGCCACGTGAATCATGTCACCTGCTTTGAATACGTCCGCGGCACGCCTCACGTATGAGTGGCCCACGACCCACACCTCCTTTTTCGCAGCCGGTGATGTCTGACCGCTGGCCCCCCGGTGTTGGGTCGACTGCACAGTCCGCCCCGCCTCGTAGGCTTGCGCAACTGAAAACCAAACAAAAACAAGAAGCGTGAGTACATCATTACAGCTTCACAACATGTGCAACCGCACATACCTCTTATAACAGTTCGAGGACCAACGCCCCACACGTTTTACTTCTTCAACATTCAGACCCCTGGCTGTAGCCTCTGTAGCAGCCCCTATCCGAAAGGAATGGGTCCCAAACTGGCCGGGGTTCAAGGCCGCGGCCGAAATCGACATCGCAAGCACCCGCTGAAACTGAAACCTCGTCAGTGGGGTGGCGTCAGCGTGTCTCAACAAGGTCCCCCCCCATGATGCCACCCTTTGCGCTGAATAGTCCTCTACGCAACCCACAGGGCACATGGAAGACCCGGGAATCCTTTGTATGATTATGCAGTCCCCAATCGCACCCTGATCGGTCTTAGACCTGACAAACGAGACAGTCATTGTCTCCCCCCTGACCTGAACGTGCTCCCGGCGCAGTCCCCCCATGGTATCCTGCTTGTTCTTTGCCACTAGTTTGCTTACCCGCATAGCCCCATGGAATGCTAGCACAAAAGCGGCTCGGAATAACCTTGTTTCATACTGGGATGAACACGTTGCAGGAAGTACAGACAACAACAGAGCCAACCTATCCAGACCTATCGGGCGCCTTTCATCTACTCTGCGACCCTCAAGGCGTTGCCACCCACGTAGCGCTCTTTGTACAACGAAAGACGCAGTCGGGTCCTGAATCCCATGAGCCCTTGCCATAAAGGAAATGGCGGCCCGATGCCTCTGGGCTGTAGCCACTGATTTGCCTGCCTGATGTAAAGACAGCAGAAATTTTACTACTAGCTCTACCTGGCCCCAAAGCTCTCCCCTAGCAGTCCCCAAAAAGGCCCAATAGGAACGAAACGCCCCTTCATATGCCTTCCTCGTCCTGGGTGCTAAACTCTCTCCCATGAGGTTCTGTAGTTCGGGGCACCGAGAGACCAGAGAGCTTCGGGAAAGGGTGCCGCCACCGGGTCCGCCGTGGGCAGAAAACCCCAGAAGGCCTGCATACGAAAACGAGAAAGCGCATCAGCCGCTTTATTCATTACCCCCGGCACATGTCTTGCCTTAAATAGCACGTTCAATTGCATACACAATAACACAATTTCTTTGAGCAATCTCAGGATCCATTTGCATCGTGCTGCCTGGCTATTGATACACTCAACCACGGTCATGTTATCAGACCAAAACACCACAGAGTGATCTCTGAACCCCTCAGGCCAAGTTTTTAGGGCCACAAGAATGGGAAAAAGTTCAAGAAAGGCAATGTTACTTGTCAGCCCACACTCATGCCACCATAACGGCCATTTTTGAGCCGACCATCGTGTGCCGAATATGGCACCAAAACCAATGCTCCCAGCTGAATCTGTCCACAGCCCCAGCTCCTCGGAGGACACGGCCGGTTTATTCCAGACAATTCGACCATTGAACTCCGCCAGAAATGCCAACCAAATGCGCATGTCCTGGCGAACCTCTGCCGATAGCCTCGTGCGATGATGACCCTCCTTCAGGCCGACCATGGCCTGAGCGATCGAGCGGGAAAAGGGGCGGGCCATCGGCATGACTCTCAGGGCAAAATTCAGCTGGCCCACCAATTGTTGCAACTGATGCAGCTTGACCTTAGACTCACTAATACATGCTTCCAAGGATGCCCTGAATCTTAACACCTTCTCTCTTGGTAATCTAAAACAACCTTCCACTGAGTCGAGCTCGATCCCCAGGAACTCGAGGCAAGTCGAGGGACCCACAGTCTTACCTGGTGCCAATGGCACACCGAAATGCTTCATTAAGGCACAAAATTCATTCAAAGCCTGTCCACATTCCGGATCCCCGGCCGCCCCCAGAAACAAAAAGTCATCGAGATAATGCATGATATGTTGAAAACCCGACCTCTTTGTGAAAACCCATTGCAGAAAACAACTGAACTTTTCAAAATAGGCACAAGATATAGAGCAACCCATTGGCATACATCTATCCATGTAATAGTGACCCTGAAACATGAAACCAAGGAGACGCTGATCGTCTGGGTGTACCGGGAGCAACCGGAACGCTGACTCAATATCTGATTTTGCCATCAGCGCCCCGGGCCCTAGGCGATTCAACATGGCAACGGCCCCATCGAAAGATGCGTACCGCACCGAACACACTTCCGGGTCTATCGCATCATTCACGGAAAGACCACGTGGGGCTGATAAATTATGTATCAGTCGGAACTCACCCGGGTCCTTCTTAGGGACCACCCCCAAAGGAGAACAAACAAAGTTAGCACATGGTGGCTCATCAAATGGACCGGCGACTCGACCTCGAGTAACCTCCTTCCCAATCTTCTCCTGTACCACGGTCGTATGTTGTAAGACCGACAGTTGGTTGTTACATTTTGCTACACCCTGAAAATCCCCCACTGGGATGCGGAAACCATATGAAAACCCGTTCCGCAACACCCCAGCGGAAGCATGATCCGGGTATTCGCTGAGCCAAGGAATCATTGCCATGGTATCAATCGGAGTAGGTAAAGGCGCCCCTCGGACTATTTCAGACCTGTTTGGCGCCTCCCCTACCCCCGTTATCACCCGTTTTGGCTCTGCACATGGACTCAGGATGGGATGGCTGCCCACACCCTCCACATTCGTGTCTAAATTTGCATGACCCCTGGGGCCTCGTACATTTACCCCTGTTAAAGTTCCAACAAATCCCCTTTTTACCTGCGTTGCCGTTCGGCCCCGAGTGGTAGTCGTTACCCGTACCTGATCGAAAGGGTGTCCCAGCATATTGGCGGGAGGACTCACCCCCGCTACTCCCTACCAATGGTAACTTCAACATACCAGTACTCTCCATCTTTGACCACGAAACAGAGTCGTAACAATCCCAAGTCAAGTTTTTGTCGTGCTCTTTCGCTTTTCTAAAAATATTATCGTAACAGAACCACTGATTGCCCCCATATGATACAGAATATTCCATGATCCGTGACTGATAAATAGGCAATTCGGACAGCAACTCGGGCCTACGTTCGCCCATGATGGAGGTAAAGATTCCCCATGCCCTGCCCCAAGTGCCAATGTTTTCGTCAACCTTAAAGGCGGCCATTTTTGCGCGCCAAACACTCGGATGCATGAGCTCCTTTTGGCTCTTAACATGCTCCATCTCATAATGGTCGGTAAGCAACGAGAAAATGTTTACATACTCATCTGCCCACATCTTTTCCTTAATAGCCAGAGGGACATGCTGACCCAACTTTTCCCTTCGTGAAGGTGCAGACTCATCCCTCGCAATCGGCAATGGCCGCTTACCTGAACCGGAAGCTGCGTCTGCCGCTGGACCTGCTCCTGTTGCTTTTTCCACCACCGGAGACAGCGTGGTAACTGGCGATGGTGCCTTTACCGCCTCCCTAGTTTCACGCAGTTGCTTCATCAACACCCGTGCGTCGTCAGCCGTGGCGCCCCCGCTATCCTTTCCCAACCACGCTGCCAATTGTGCCGCCAACTCAGGCGGCATATCCTCCTCGGACACGGGAGTGACCACCACGGGAATCGGATTCCCCTCCTTCGGCACCGGAGTTGGCTCTTCGAGTGGGGTATCGGGAACCGGGATGTCCCCCCCGGCTGCCCCCCTTCTGGGTCTCTTGCCCTTTCCTCCAGGAGCTGCTCCCGCCAAAGGTCGTTTCGGTCCCCCTTCCCCGTCTTTCGCCGCCATCTGCTTCTTCAGATCGGTTACTTCTTTCATGAGCATACGGAGCATCTGATCGGTAGTAACTCGCTTTCCGACTTTCTTCGGCATTCTCGGACAGAGTATCTGTAAGACAAAAAAGAAAGATTACCACGCTCAAAATTGGCTCTTCGTTCCGTCTCGAGCTCACGTGCAGCGAGGAGGTGCAGCTTTAGAGCACAGGAACAAGAGGATGCTTTCTTGGCTTGTTGCTCCTTTTATCCGTCTTCAGGGCGGGCGTAAACCCGCCCCTGCCTGCCCCAAAGGGCGTGGCCGGCCGCGTCAGTGTCTAGGCCAGCCCACTCCAGGGCAGGAAAAGAGCGCGCCCCGGCTACGCCGCTTCGGGCATACCAGCCGAGACTCGCCTCCCGCCCAAGATGGCTTCCCGGGGGGATCGTGGTACTCCGCCATACGTTCGGGGGGACCGAATGGTCGCCCCTTTCCATATGTCTAACAGCAGCGACACCCCGAGACTAATTACAATTTTCTGTAAGGAGGAGAGGAAAGTAAGGGCCATATTCAGAAACACTGGCCAATAGTGTTAACTGACAGCATTTTTCGTAATCAGTTGGCCATGACACCAACTATTATGTTTAGAAAAGGGAGGTCTATGCCTATAGATATTGACAAAAACTCGCCTGGAACATGCAAAGCAGCTACATGGCTACAACCTACTAGAGGGTTTTCGAAGGTGCACAACATGCAGAGCATGTAGGTTTGGCTGCAATAAAACTAGTTATTGCACTCCCTTTGATGCTTCTCCAGTTTCCATAAAGTGTAGCTATAATTGCAAAACAGAATATGCTGTAAATGTCCTGTCTTGCACCTGTGGCCTTAACTACTTCGGTAGTACGAAGCTGCAAGTGCACGTCAGAATATTGCAGCATATTAGAGCCATCCTACACAGTGATCCAGCTTACCCTGTGGCACGACATTTTAAAAGATGTCATGCAAATGATATTAATTGTCTAACCTATTACGTGATTAGTGCTATACCGAAATCAAAAAGAGGGGGTAATAGGGAACGTCAGCTTAGACAGCTAGAAACAAAGTTCATTCTTGAACTTGATAGCATGTGGCCACAGGGTTTGAACAACAAAGAGGACATGTACATTTTTTTATAAACTGTGTTAATATAGAATGCTTGGCTCTATTTTGGTAATGTGCTTTGGCTTAAAAATATCTGCTGCTATAATTATATACAAAACATCACATGAAATTCCCTTTTTTAACTTTTTAAGACTTGTTTTTAGGTATAATGAAGTTTTAGCAAGCAATTATTTATTTAATATGAATTTTAATAGTATCTTCCCGGATGGAATTTTACTGTTGACAATATTAATACATGTTTGCTATGGAAATATACCAATATTGGTCTTTTTGTAAATAGTACTGCACTTTATATTTATATTTGCTTGTTTTGCACAGTTATGCATCATATTGCACATTGGAGAAAACCTGCACTTTAAATTTAAATTTGAGTATTCACTTATGCACTTTATTCTGATATCATATCTTGGATTTATCAAGAGAGACATTTGTTGCTTATAAGTATGCCTTCAAAAAATACCAAGATGGATTAATCCTGTTGGTTTTTTTGGAGAAAATAATGGTATTCATGTATTTATACATGTAGAGCTTTTATTAGTTTATGTATATTTGTTATTTAAATGTACTGACATGAAAATTCCAATTTTTGGATTACATGTAGATTTTCCGTGTAAGATACTGATGGTTTAACCAGGAGAAATGTTCGCAACAAGTCTGTTGTCTATTTTTATGGGCATGTGACCGGAATAAGTGAAAGTGGGTGTTTACCTAACACTCGATTAGCACATATAAAAAAATAATGGCGCAGTGCCAAACCGCATGTGAACAAGGGCTCTTGTAGACCGAAACTCGTCGTGCGTGGGTTGTGTTAAAATAAAGAACTATCTTGCTTAAAGAGCCGAGGGGTCTGAGTCTCCTTCTTCACCGCCGCTGAGGTTTGGAAGTAGCGGGTGTTTCTCTTTGGATATATATATATTTCCACAAATTCCAACTCAAGGTTGGAAATATATATATTACCTACTGGCGATCGCCAGTAGGTATATATAGTTAGGATTTTTTCTCTATGGACCTTTTGAAAATTCTATGTCTAATAACTTTGGCGTTTGTGGACGGAATCGGCTGAAATTTTCAGGAAAATGGCACATTTTGTTTCTAAGCAGCCCCTGAAAATATGGGGGGGTTTCGTCAAGGGGGACCGAGAAAAAAGGGGGGTCCCAAAACACGTTTTTCCCATTCATTTTTCCATAGGGCGTTTGGCCTCACTTTTAGCTCGAACGGCTGAATGGATTTACACGAAACTTGGCAAAATTGTAGGGACTGTTAGCCCGATGTGCCTTTGCTGGGTCTCAATATATGTGCTCCAGTGGATTTCGAGAAATTAATGTTTAAAAAAACAGATATATCTGTGACAGCGTCCCGGATAGCGCTCCAGATCGCGTACTTTTCGCGTAACGGAGCTTTGCGAAGCGAAGCTGATTGGCTCTCCGGTGTCTGTCAACATTCTAAACAGTCCGGTGCGGCCGCCATCTTGTCTCTTGGTAGGATCGAGAGACAAGAGGAGGAGAAAAACGAAGGGGGAATTTAATGAAAGGGGGCAAGGTAGACCCCTCTTGACCCCCTAGGAATGATGTTGGGGTTATTAAAGGGTCCCGAACCGGGTCGCAAACTGGTAGCGAAACGGGAATTCGCCATTTTGTGTTTCGATTTAATTAAATTACAAGATGGAGGAAAAACAATGTGAGAAATGGGTATAAGGGGGTACGGGAGACGTATCCTGACCCCCTATGTTTTCTGAGGGTGGTTGAGGAGGCTCATATATGTTGATACTTGTCTTCCACCGGCTGCGCGTGAGCGTTTTTTTTTTTTTTGCTGCGTGACGTCTGTTGACGTTCGATTCGAAGGAAATCAGGAAGTGTTGACCGCCATTTTGACAGTGCGAGTAAATATATTGTTAAAAATAATTGTTATAAATTAATCCGTATTGATAAACATTGTGTGCGCCATCTTGCTTTTTTAACAATGCCACACTTTTGTCGTGTACGGCAGCCATTTTAGATGCCTTGACCAGACCCACTCTCTGCATGCCGCCGATCCTCAGCATGGCTCCCCACCTTCGCAAGCATCTCCCCCATGCACTGGTCACCCACGCTCTCTCTCTCATGCATGGGCCATAAACCTCCTCCCATATGCGCTGCTCTTCCCTGAGAATCACACCCTGTG
Source organism: Lissotriton vulgaris (assembly GCF_964263255.1). Lineage (NCBI taxonomy): Eukaryota > Metazoa > Chordata > Amphibia > Caudata > Salamandridae > Lissotriton > Lissotriton vulgaris. Next base: position 63,482 of record NW_028253115.1, read on the forward strand.
CTGAGGAAAATTCAGCCCAGATTACAACCGATGCCCAGGCTGCTGGCACAAGACGCCACTTAGTTCCCATCTTGAACGGTCACCAAATAAAGAGACGGGCGCTGGAAGCAGGAACACAAGAACAGAGTTTTATTTCTCATGAGGAGAGCCTGTCATTTCAAAACATACATACATACATACAAACTCGGGTGGGGGGAGACAGTACATGTATTATATACAAAAATCCAAGACAAAACATAGAACAGTTGCTGGCCAAAAAGATCTCTTCCTGTATGCTGCGCATCCTTAGCATCCTACTTAATTCATCTGGGGGCTGAGCTCTTTTTACCTTTTTCTTCTCTCTTATCGTCGACTGCCTTCGCTGGTGGCTTTGGTTGCAACTACTTACACCTTTGCCAATTGGTCAGGAACTAACCTGGTCGGGCTAATACTGAGGGGGGTTCTTCGAATCATTTTTAGTGAGTGGGTTTCCAGGCTGAGGCAACGGTAGGTGTCAGTCGGGAGAACAATGGGGCAGCTTTGAGTTTCATGTCTATGAGGGTGCGAGAAGGAGGTGGTAAATCTTAAACATTGGCAACATTCCTAGTCCTCCAGACGGAGGGTACTTGGGTAAACCTCACCTCGGAATATTCCTTACACTTTCCCTATTTAGTTAAACGTAGGAATTTATTCATTGGTGCACGTCATTCTTGGTTGTATTATTCGGGGTGCCAAGCGAAGTCATATTTTGTCATCCTGTAATAACCCGTCAAGTTTCTGCTTCAGGCTGCCCTCCCAAGCGCTGGGTTCAGAGAGAGACATAGTCATTGTTTGCTCGTCGTGTATAGGCACCATATTCAAACCCTTTTTCTCATCCCATCGGCCGTTAAGTCACCATTTTTCCGTACTTTAATCGACGTTCCGAAGTGACCTGCAGAAAAGAGGGAAAAAGAAGGGGCGGGGGCAGCGTTTAAAACACATCAGCGCGCATAAACCTGAAAAGGCTTTTACTTACTACATACTCGGCCTATCTCCACGGGATGCAGTCCCTACCATCTCGGCGTTTAAGCCCAGGGGGGACCGGTATTGTGGGAGAGATAATTATCGGAGGCCTGTGGATAGCATAGGTCGCCCAAGTGTGGCATTACGGATCGTGTGCAGGGGAGGGTCAAAACAAAGTGCAGTCGGTGTAAAGTGGGGGCGAGCTCGTGCTCTCCTTTGAGGAAGAGAGATAACCTACAGTGGTACGGGGTCGTTTTCATTCGTACTAGGGGGGCCAGGTGACATTCCTTCGGGGTGGCTTAGGGGCATTTAAAACAACTTCCCTTATACAGGTAGCATATAAAGTAGAGGCTAAATACCAGGATCTTTATTGATTGCTTTATGCTGTACAAAAATGAAAAACACATACAACAAACCAGGACCTTTCATATCTGCAATGTTTCTGCGTACTATACTTTTTAACCCTTAACTAATCGAGCTGCTTCATTTCACCTGCTTTTTTTTTTTTTTTAAATTTAAATCGGAAACAGTGGCCATTTATTCGAAACTTACCAATCTACGCATTACAACTACGTTTGCTTTTTCAAAAACCTTTAATAAAAATGTTGGTGCACAAATGCGGGCCTTCAACCCTGTGGGCCGGCCACGGAGCAGGCTGGAACTGTAAATGGGTGGGGGGGGTATTTACTTGTGGAAAACATAACAGAGTCAGTGGTCGTTGATTTCATAGTAAAAAGTGCGACACGTGTAACAAAATCATATAGATAATTCATTGTGAGCAAGTACCAAAAGTGTTGACAATTCGAACCTTCAATAAATACAGTAATCAATGATGCATTAGAACTTAATATCAATTCATTGTCCGAACGTGTAATCAGTACCCGTCCCATGTCAATTCATTGTTCGAAAGTATAATCAATACCCATCCCGGATCAATTCATTGTCCGAACATATAATCAGTAAAAAGTGCGACAAGTGCAACAAAATCATATAGATAATTCATTGTGAGCAAGTACCAAAAGTGTCGACAATTTGAACTTTCAATAAATACAGTAATCAATGATGCATTAGAACTTAATATCAATTCATTGTCCGAACGTGTAATCAGTACCCGTCCCATGTCAATTCATTGTTCGAACGTATAATCAATACCCATCCTGGATCAATTCATTGTCCGAACATATAATCAGTCTTATCCCATATCAATTCATGTGCTAAAAACTGCATACATATCTCATGATATCAAGGCTGAGCAATCGGGGCACAACAAGGAGTTGAGAGTTTCATTTGTACCGGCGCCATTTTGGGTGAGGTCAGGAAGGTCCAAGTATAGTCAAAATGTCTTCACCAACTCGTGGTTGGACCGGGACCTCTTTCGGCAGTCCAAAAGTTTTCGTTGAAGGGTAGCAGAGGGGACTGCCGACATGAACCATCAGTCAAAGTGGGGTGGGAGGCAACAATCTCTCCTACCGGGTCATACTGGTGTCCCACCGGAACTGATCAAGTTGGTAGTCTTGCAGGATTTTGGTCATTTCAAGACTGAGGCCGGAGCCGGCATGAGCACGCCGACGTCCCGCGGCTACGTCGTGGTCGTTCCGTGGGTGATCATGGCAGTCATTCCCGATCGGGGGTGTCTGCGGGGGTCGGGGGCCCCCGTGGCTCTTATAGAATCTTCAAAGTTGAGGAGAACGTTTCTGGACGCAGGACTCATTTTCTAGTTGAACTCAGAAGCGCCGTTGCACCACAACAGTGGACGAGACCCCCGCTGGGTGAGCGGAGCATCATTGCCTCGCAATAGTGGACGAGACCTTTTGTTGGGTGAGTGGAGCGTTGGGGGTGCAGCCGAGGGGCCCCCACCTGTGGGGGTGGGAGAGGCTCGTTCGCGCCGCCTCTCCCTCCTAGCGCACCCCACACCGACACCTGGCGTTGATATCCGTGATGTCCGGACCAGGCGATAAGAGGGGGGGGGTCGGAGGCAGAGGCAAGACATCCCCCCCGTGGACTGCAAGGCGGCAGAAGAAGGGAATCGGGAGACCAGTACATTTCGGGCCATCCAACCCACTGCTGATGGCGGTTAGCCGGGCCCCGCCCTGCACGTGTCGAGGCCTCATCTTCCGGATGGGCGTAACCGTGGCCCTGTTGCACTTCGGGAGTTTCCGGAATGGGGGTAGGTATCTGCTGATTTGTATCTATTTCATGTTACCGTTAATGGGCGTGGCGGGCGGTGGGACAGACATGCTTGGAGCAGTGGGGGGGTGGCGGAGCCTAGCTACCTCGTGGCTGCCATAATGTCAAGCTTGGCTTCTTTCACCACTTCCATGTTTCTTATTTCTAGCGAAGTCAAAAACTCATCAGTGGCCTACTGATTTTGTTCGATTTCTTTCCCTTCCTTTTCAAGTGTGTTTCATGCTAAAGTTTCTGTTTAACAGGATACAGTGATTACTTCGTATTTTACATATGTCTTCTTTATTAGGGGTACTCTCCGGTTGAGCCAGATGATGTACCTCTAATAAATGGTCCGGGTGGAACTAGTTTCTCAATCAGTGGGGAGTAGATGGGCATGACAGATTACAACGGGGGACAAAGGTCCGCATTACCCACCCTTCACTACTTGCAAAGACTAGACAGAATATTTCTATTCCACGTTATTTGCAAACAGAGAATACCTCGAAAGAACTATTCCTTGAACAATAAATGTCCAGCCAATCAATCAATCAGTGAGGAGAAAAACGGGCATGACGGATTACAACGGGGGACAAAAGTCCGCATTACCTATCCTTCACTATCTGCAAAGGGAGACAGAATATTCCTATTCTTCTCTGTTTGTAGACAGGGAATATCTCAAAGAGCAATAATCGATAAAAAATTAGTAGGATTATAACACTTTAATAACTTATAAATATATACATCGCAACAAAAACAGTAAACACCTTAAAACTTTTTTTATTAAAACAGAAGCAACAATGACAACTAACAGTAGTGATATCCTGGGCGGGTGATGGAACTGGGATTGTTAATGGAAAAAGATCTACAGAGAAAACTATTGGTGAATTATACTTCTCCGGAAATTTAAAACTCACAAATGTTTTATTTGTGTAATCGTTTCAGGTCAAACGGATTGTGGAAAAATGTTCAGAATGGAAGAGTCACCAAAAGGCAAAAAGTACACTCATGTATGAAAATCATACTATTAATGCTTCACTGAGGCCAAGGAGATCAGAGTGCATGAGTCTCATGCTCGATCGATTGAGCTAGCCGGATCGGGCAACAAAAAGTATAAAATAGTTATGTAAATAGTTATTTAATAAAATGTTTTACCCTGTTACTTTGCTGGTGTGTTGTATATATTTATAATATTTGCATAGGGTTTGTCGTTATTTTGGGTGGGGTGGGTGGCGGAGCCGAGCTGTCTTGCAGCCATCATGGTGTGGAGCTCAGTTCATCTCACTAGTTTCGTATTTCTCATGAGGGGTTGTTCTTAATGTTTCTATTTTAGCGAGGTCAAAAAGAGATCCCATTAGTGGCCTACTGATTTTGCTCGATTCCTTTTGTTTTTTTAAACGATTTTTCACTATCTACAAAGACTAAACAGAGTATTGCGACTCTGTGCTTGTTTGTAAATAGAGAATGAACCAAAGAGAACCAATTCTAAAACAGTAAATGCTTGGATAACAATCAATCAAATAGAGAGAGAAGCAGGCACGACGGATTACAACGGGGGCAAAGGCCTGTGTTAACTACCCTTCACTATCTGCAAAGAGAGAGTACTCCTAAGAGAAAAGAGAGGGGGGGCCGGAGGGGGGGCAGCCTTCAAAGCACATCAGCGTGCATAAACACGAAAATGTTTTTACCTATCACGTACTTGACATTTGACAGCTTTTGATATTTGCTATTAAAAAACCATTGAAATTCACTGAAAAAATTATAGGTTATAGACCATATATAGTTAGGAATTAGCATTTACAAAACCTTGAAAATTCACTGAAGAAACCATAGGTTATAGACCATATATAGTTAGGGATTAGCATTTACAAAACCTTATTTTACTCGCACAAAACCATTAAAATTCGCATATATAGTTAGTTGCGCTAACTATATATCGCGCACCCGCAATCCACTGCTGATGATGTCACATAATACATCATTCATGACATGGTCAGTGACATCACTGATGACATCACTGATGACATCATCCAGTGACTGTATGTTTCTGTAAAGTTAAAATATGTCTTACATATTGAAGAATGAGTGGATGTATAAGTGTCTGGATGAAGGATTTAGTAGGTGCATGACTGACTGTATGAGAGAGTGATTAAATGTGTCTCACTGAGTGCATGGGTTAGTGACTAAACTGTCTTAATGTGTGCATCATTATATCTGTTGTTCTGTAAACTGCTGCATGTGTTGATCAGTAGCTATATGAGTAACTATATGGGTTATTGATTGGTTGCCCAAGTATTTGTATGGGAGACTGAGTGTGTGTGTGGGTGGCTGGGAGGTGTATGACTCTGTGCATAGATGTGTGAGCAGTTGATTCACTAGATGTATGGGTTCAAAAGTGCATGTGGAAATAGCTGTATGGGTGGTTGACTGTGCGCATGATTGTATTGGTGAGTGAATGGATATCTCAATGCTACATGTCAAAGTAAGTACATATGTAAAACACAGTACATGTGAGAGTTGACATATATAAATAACTGTGCATAAGAGCCAGTGAATGTGTGAGTGGCTGTATGGATCATTGTGAACTTGTATCAGTGATTGTATAAGAGAGTAAATATGTGTTAGAATATGTTTCAATAAGTAAGGTGTGTATAACTGTATAGTTGAGGAAATGGAGGTGTGATTGATTCAGTGCATGACTGACTAGGTGTGTGAGTAACTCCATGGATGAGTGACAGTCTGTGAGTGTCTGCTAACACTGAGTGTATCTAAGGTTATATTAGAGTCTGAAGAGGTTGATCGTATTATCACATGATTGATGTCATCAGTGATGTCATCAGTGATGTCATTTGGATTGTCATCAGTGATGTCATCAGTGATGTCACTGACCATGTCATGAATGATCTAATATGTGACATCATCAGCAGTGGATTGCGGGTGCGCGATATATAGTTAGCGCAACTAACTATATATGCGAATTTCAATGGTTTTGTGCGAGTAAACTATGGTTTTGTAAATGCTAATCCCTAACTATATATGGTCTATAACCTATGGTTTTTTCAGTGAATTTTCAAGGTTTTGTAAATGCAAATTCCTAACTATATATGGTCTATAACCTATGGTTTTTTCAGTGAATATTGAATATATATATATATATATATATATATATATATATTCACTGAAAAAACCATAGGTTATAGACCATATATAGTTAGGAATTAGCATTTACAAAACCTTGAAAATTCACTGAAAAAACCATAGGTTATAGACCATATATAGTTAGGGATTAGCATTTACAAAACCTTATTTTACTCGCACAAAACCATTGAAATTCCCATATATAGTTAGTTGCGCTAACTATATATCGCGCACCCGCAATCCACTGCTGATGATGTCACATATTACATAATTCATGACATGGTCAGTGACATCACTGATGACATCACTCATGTGATAATACGATGAACCTCTTCAGACTCTAATATAACCTTACATACACTCAGTGTAAACAGACACTCACAGACTGTCACTCATCCATGGAGTTACTCACACACCTAGTCAGTCATGCAAAGAATCAATCGCACCTCCATTTCCTCAACTATACAATTATACACACCTTACTTATTCAAACATATTCTAACACATATTTACTCTCTTATACAATCCCTGATACAAGCTCACAATGATCCATACAGCCACTCACACATTCACTGGCTCTTATCCACAGTTATTTATATATGTCAACTCTCACATGTACTGTGTTTACATATGTACTTACTTGCACATGTAGCACTGAGATATCCATTCACTCACCAACACACCCATGCACAGTCAACCGCCCATATAGCTGTTTCCACATGCACTCTTGAACTCATACACCTAGTGAATCAACTGCTTACACATCTATGCACAGAGTAAGCATGGGCGAATTTTGCGAATCTCGCGTTCGCAAATTTTGCGGATTTGCGAACTCGCAATCCGCAAAATCCGCGAATTCCCGCGAATTTGCGGATTTTTTTTTTGTGTTCGCCCGTGTTTCTGCCAGTTCGCGAGGGTTTTTACAATTTCGCAATTTGCGAACTTACCTGTCGGGTCGCAAGTTTTGCGAACTTGTTGTTTCTACGTGTCCAGCCTGTTTGGGACACTCTTCTTCATCACTGCCACTCTCTGTCACCACTGCCACTCTCTGACTACTCATGCCACCCTCTGGCCCACCCATGCCACCCTCTGTTTCATCACCACACCCTCTGGTTGTCCAGTGTACATTATTTTCGGCAAAGCAAAGCACACCTTCCCTGCCTCAAGTGACCTGAATTAATTTGGGGCTGATTAATGTGTCACAGAATATTTTTTTAGCTGGCACCTGCTTCCTTAGTGCGCCCTGATTAGTGATCTTTTGCACTTGCTAAGTGCTTTCATTGTTGCAAAATTAGTTACAACACCTGCCCTGCCCCAACTGACAATAATGAATTAGGGGCTGATTAATGGATTTTAACTTCCAGCCTGGCTCCTGCTTGTCTCCCTTAGCTGTAATTCAGGACCTTTGTGGCATATGTGTAACTATTCTGAGGTTCAGAGCAGGGTCACATAATAGTTGCAACTGGCAACTGAACTCTGGAGGGGCCCCTCAGGAAGCACTACAGGAAATGGCTACTAATGATGAGCCTGAACTTTTGAACCTGGTAAGTAGTTTCAGTTTTGCTAAGATCGTATTTCTGCAATTTAGCACTTATTCGCGGGGCGCGAAGTTGTACTGGGAAGCCGCGAACTCACGCGAACAGTGCGAGCAGTGCGAGCAAAATCCGCTGCTCGCGGATTTGCGGATTTTGCGGGAGATTCGCGAATCTCGCGGATTGAGAATTTCCCGAAAATCCGCAAAATCCGCGAGCGAAACGGATTTTCCGCCCATGCTTAGCACAGAGTCACACACCTCCCAGCCACCCACACACACACACTCAGCCTCCCATTCAAATACTTGGGCAACCAATCAATAACCCATATAGCCACTCATATAGCTACTGATCAACACGTGCAGCAGCTTACACAACAACAGACATACTGATGCACACATTCAGACAGTTTAGTCACTAACCCATGAATTTAGTAAGACACATTTAATCACTCACTCATACAGTCAGTCACGCACCTACTAAATCCTTCATCCAGACACTTATACATCCACTCATTCTTCAATATGTAAGACATATTTTAACTTTACAGAAACATACAGTCACTGGATGTTGTCATCAGTGATGTCATCAGTGATGTCAATGACCATGTCATGAATGATGTAATATGTGACATCATCAGCAGTGGATTGCGGGTGCGCGATATATAGTTAGTGCAACTAACTATATATGGGAATTTCAATGGTTTTGTGCGAGTAAAATAAGGTTTTGTAAATGCTAATCCCTAACTATATATGGTCTATAACCTATGTTTTTTTCAGTGAATTTTCAAGGTTTTGTAAATGCTAATTCCGAACTATATATGGTCTATAACCTATGATTTTTCAGTGAATTTCAATGGTTTTTAATAGCAAATATCAAAAGCTGTAAAATGTATTCTTCTTTTAAATGACACTTTTTCTCCAAACTGCCTTGGTATATTCCAATATATGTCAAAGACAAAAATGTAAGTGGTCCAATCAATTTTTTCCACAATTTGAGGAAGCACAGAAACATGTGAATAAATCTGTTTCTGCTTACATGAGAGACTATGGAATGGGTTTAATATACAATAATAACTTGCGTTCCAACGTTCAACACATCTACAGAAGAGATGGTGTGCACTTCTCTGATGAAGGGAATAGAATATTCGTCCTTTATTTAAAAGCGTGCATTGGAACCTACTTGTAGGTACCTAAATTAGACACAGAACACAATAGCTCTTTTCAGAGCTACCCTACCTCTGATCATTCAAAACGTTTATCTTTATCAAATTTTTTTTCTTCACCAAAGTACGCTCCCCGGTTCGCTTACCGGTGCGCGTACCGGGCGCTCCCCCGTGAAATTTTCAAAAATTTAATTTTTGTATCTTTCCATATATCAGCGTCCTAATCCCCCCTCAGAAAACCTAGAGGGTCATAAACTATCTAACGTGCCCCCTTCTACCCATTCCGTACATTGTTCGTCCTCCATCTTATGTATCAATTCTACCGATACACAAAAAGGAGGACTCCCGTAACGCTGCCGGTTCGCGTACCGGGGAGCGCACCGGTAAGCGCTCGATAAAAAAAGGTGGGAAAGTAATTTACAGAAAAACTACTACAGACACTTTCACCAAATTTGGAATAGTCCCTACTACATACCAGTCCCTACCATTTTCCAAAATTTGATGGAATTCCATAGAGCCATTCAAGTTGTAGCCCTGTCTAAATAACCTGAGGTAAATTACATGGCAAAAACACATTAGAAAGAGTTGACATTTTCAACCAATGATAACATTACTTTCAAGTTGTATTTTTATGTGCTGACATTTGATTGGTTTGGTACATGAATATATATGAAAAATAAGAGGGAAAGACAGCCATTTTGACTGGAACTCCCTGAGGCACATTTACAGAGCATTTCCTGAGAAACCTAAGACACTTTTCCAAATGTAAGTTAATAGTTTTGAAGGAGAAATATGTTGTGCACCTAAAGTTATTTTTATAAAAACGTTTCCTGTTAGATATTTACTGTCCCTCAGTTATAGTTATAGATTGAGTAAGGCTTCTCTGTTGTAGTCATAGATTGAGTTAGACTTGATCACATGCAGTACTTTATATTTCTACTTCCTGCCTTGTAGAATACACTGCCCAAACATAAATTCACTCTTAAAAACTCAGAACTATGTTGTACACGTTAAGTTAAAAATAAAAATGTTGAAGTTTCTTACTTAAACTCTATTTGTCTCTTTCTTTTTATTCTACCTTAACAGCAATTATGGATAAAGAAGCACAGGAACCCAAAGTACAACCTGAAATACAGGACAATAATGACGATTTTTTTAATGTGACAGTAGACGAACAACTGTTGGAATTTATGGACAATTTTGATAAACAAGAGACAATTTATGAAAATAAAGATCATGAAATTTCAGATGAAGTACTACTTGAAATTTCCATAGATTTTTAAAATTAATATCAATAAAATTTAATTTATAAATTAAAAATTGTTTAAGACATTATTCATTTTTTTTTCAAAATTTAAGATATAATAGTAGAGTAATTATAAAAAAAAGTCAGACTAATGGTAAAGAGTACAACATTTTTATATTACTATGTGCTCACTTGATGTGTTTTAAAAATGTGTTTTTGACTTAAAATGGCTCAAAGGCTTTGTAAATATGCCCCATACTGACTATGAATCTCTAGCAGTATATATCAAGAAAACTAAATGACTTCAATAAACGTTTTTAAACACATCAAGTAAGCAAATTATTCTCCCCCATTCATGGGGAATTTACTTAAAATGCCCTAACACTCATGAGGGCGTATTTACAAGGCCCTTGCACCACTTTTGCATCACTTTTAACATGGGAAAAATAACTTGAAATTGTCTCAAAGGCCTTGTAAATATGCCCCATGCTGGCTATAAAACTCTAGCAGTACATATCAAGAAACCTAAATGACTTCAAGAAACGTTTTTATACACATCAAGTAAGCAAATTATTCTCCCTGAATCATGGGGCAAGTGAAATATTTGTTTAAAGAAGCAGACACCATTTTTTCCTTCTCTGGGGTAGGTCTGGAAATGCTTTTTAAAGGACACCTTTGAGCAATTGATGGCACTTTTTCCTCAAACTGCCTTGGTATATTCCAAAATATGCCAAAGACAGAAATGGAAGTGGTCCAATCAATTTTATCCACAAATTGAGAAAGCGAGGAAGCATGTAAATAAGTCTGTTTCAGCTTACATAACAAACCATGGAATGGGCTCCATCTACAACAATAACTTGCGTTACTACATGCAAGATATCTACAGAGGAGATGGTGTGCACTTCTCAGATGAGGGAAACAGAGTTTTCATACAAAATTTAAGACTGTGTATTGATACCTACTTAGAACTTACACAGAACCCAAAAGCTCTTTTCAGAGCTACCTTAACTATAATTACTCTTTTAAAATTTCGAATGTACTTTTTTTTACTAATTTTGACTTATGTTCGCGTCCAGGTTCGCTACCCGGTTCGCGTACCGGCAGCTAACCGAGCGAAAAAATCCAATTTTTTTTTTCTTACGACATATATGAGCCTCCTCAGCTACCCTCAGAAAACATAGGGGGTCAAGATACTTCTCCCATGCCCCCTTACACCCATTTCCCACATTGTTATTCCTCCATATTGTGATAAAATTTGTCCAAAACACAAAATGGCGAACTCTCGTTACGCTACCAGTAAGCTACCCGGTTCGCGTACCGGGACGCGCCTCTACTACGAAAAATCGCAAAAATTTTTTTTTTAATTTTTTGCCCCACGGGGCACTTTAATATCCCCCTCATCAATCCTAGCGGGTCAGGAGGGGTCTACCTTGCCCCCTTTCCTTCTTTTCCCCCTTCGTTTTTCACCACATCTTGTCTCTTGATCCTACCGAGAGACAAGATGGCGGCCGGCCCGGACTGTTTAGAATGTTGACAGACAACGGAGAGCCAATCAGCTTCGCTTCGCGAAGTTCCGTTACGCGTCAGGTAAGTGAACCGGAGCGCTAACCGGAGCGCTGTCACAGATATATCTGTTTTTTAAAACGTTAATTTCTCAAAATCCACTGGAGCACATATATTGAGACATAGCAAAGGCACGTTGGGCAAACCATATCTACAATTCTGCCAAGTTTCGTGTAAATCCATTTAGCCGTTCGAGCTAAAAGTGATTCCAACCGCCCTATGGAAAAATGAATGGGAAAAACACGTTTTGGGACCCCCCTTTTTTCTCGGCCTCCCCCTTGACGAAACCCCCCCAAATTTTCAGGGGCTGCTCAGAAACAAAATGTCCAATTTTCCTGAAAATGTCAGCCAATTTCGTCCACAATCGCCAAAGTTATTTGACATAGAATTTTCAGAAATCCCATAGGAAAAAAATCCTAACTATATATACCTACTGGCGACCGCCAGTAGGTAATATATATATGTATATATATATATATATATATATATATATATATATTCACTGAAAAAACCATAGGTTTCACACCAGTTATAGTTAGCTGGAAATTTTACTGACATAAAACCATTGAAATTCCCACGTTATAGTTAGTTGGACTCACTATAACTTGCGCGCCTGCAATGCACTGCTGATTATGTCACATACTACATCACTCATGACATGGTCAGTGACATCACGCGTAAGCGCGTCGGGTCATGTGACCTGAAAATAACACTTTTTATAGGTGCAGAACAGTTTTGGTTTCATAATGATGACATCCCTGGTCTTGTGACCTGAAAATAACACTTCTCATTGGTTCAGGGCTTTTTTTTTTCCAAATGATAAAAGACCCCACCTTTTTTCCTTATTTTGACTTTGTCCTTTGACTGAAGAAGACCTATTTCAGCAATACAGAGAACTATTTTGTACTTTCAAATGGCTACTGAAGCAGCAACAGCTGGAGCATCTGCACCTCCACCACCACCAAGAGGACAACCACAACAGTACATTGGTGGTCAAGAAGAGGAGGAGGAGGAAGAGGAAGAGGAGGAGGGGAGAAGATGGCTGCCTGAAGACAATACCCCATACAAGCCAAGGCCACACATTGTATGGGAGTTTTTTTCAATCCCAGAGGGCAAGAAAAAAGTGAATGCGCCCAAGGTAACTTGCCTAATCTGTGGCATGGAACTCTCAAGGGGCAACCCAAACATAATGTATTCATTTGGTAATAATACCATGATTAGGCATATGACCCGCAAGCATCCAAACAACTATTCTGCTGCAGAGTTCAGGGAACTGGCCAGTAACCTCCCCCAGTCTTCAAGGACCACCTCCAAAAGAAAGCAACCCACTCCATCTGGACCAGAAACAACAGAGACGATGCTTTGTATTCAACAACGATTTGAAGATTTTAGAATAACATGCATTCATTGTGGCAAGCTGATCTCCTATGTGGAAAAGAGTGTAAAGCTCATCGTCCTTGCTGGTGACAATCACAATTGCCCCAAAAAACCCTAATTTTTTCAGTTTTTTGTTTTTTGCTCCAGTTGAGCCATTTTCAATTCCCTGTTTTTTGTTTCTCCCCAAAAAAATAACAAAACAAATAAAAAATAGTTCATAAAAGCCAAAAAAAGTACAAAATGTTCTAAAAACACAAAAAATATATAAAACAACAAAAAGAAGAAAAAAAACAGTTCTTTTTAGAACTACCTCCAATTTATAATTAAACGCTCCCCGGTGCGCTCCCCGGTGCGCGTACCGGGCGCTCCCCCCGCGCAAATCAAAAAAAAAAATAATAAATTCCTGCGAGGCCCTTTTATAACACCCACATCAAACCTAGGGGGTCAGGGGGGGTCTACTCTGCCCCCTTATGGTCTTTCCCCCCTTTGTTTTGGCCACCTCTTGTGTCTCGATCCTACCGAGACACAAGATGGCGGCCGCTCCGGACTGTTTGGAATGTTTACAGACAGCCAAGAGCCAATCAGATTTCCGTCCGCACCTCGCGTGGCGCGCCCGGTACGCTCCCCGGTGCGCGTACCGGGACGCTGCCATAGATATATATATTTTTTTTAACCTAAATTACTCAAAATCCACTGGAGCACATATCTTGAGACCTAGCAAAGGCACATCGGGCTACCAGTCCCTACAATTTTGCCAAGTTTGGTGCAAATCCATTCAGCCGTTCGGGCTAAAAGTGAGTTTGACCGCCCTATGGAAATTAACATGGGGAAAACACGTTTTGGGACCCCCCTTTTATCTCGGCCCCCGCTTCACGAATCCCCCGAAACTTACAGGGATGGACCGGAGCTACACGAGGCCAATTTGAGGACATTTTCAGGCAGATTCATCAACCGACGCCAAAGTTATTCACAATAGAATTTTGAGATTTTGCATTGAAAAAAATCCTAACTATAACTACCTACTGGCGACCGCCAGTAGGTAATATATATATATATATTCACTGAAAAAACCATAGGTTATAGACCATATATAGTTAGGAATTCGCATTTACAAAACCTTATTTTACTCACACAAAACCATTGAAATTCCATACATAGTTAGTTGCACTAACTATATATCGCGCACCCGCAATCCACTGCTGATGATGTCACATATTACATCATTCATGACATGGTCAGTGACATCACTGATGACATCACTGATGACATCTCAAATGACATCACTGATGACATCTCAAATGACATCACTGATGACATCACTGATGACATCTCATTTGACATTACTGATCACATCACTGATGATATCATTCATGTGATAATACGGTGAACCTCTTCAGACTCTAATATAACCTTAGATACAATCAGTATACAAATAAGGTTTTGTAAATGCGAATTCCTATCTATATATGGTCTATAACCTATGTTTTTTTCAGTGAATTTTCAAGGTTTTGTAAATGCTAATTCCTAACTATATATGGTCTATAACCTATGGTTTTTTTCAGTGAATTTCAATGGTTTTTTAATAGCAAATATCAAAAGCTGTAAAATGTCAAGTACGTGGTAGGTAAAAACATTTTCGTGTCTATGCACGCTGATGTGCTTTGAACGCTGCCCCCCCCCTCTTTTCTTTTAGGAGTATTCTCTCTTTGCAGATAGTGAAGGGTAGGTAACGCAGGCTTTTGCCCCCGTTGTAATCCGTCGTGCCTGCTTCCCTCTCCATTTGATTGATTGTTATCCAAGCATTTACTGTTTTGGAATTGTTTCTCTTTGGTTCATTCTCTATTTACAAACGAGCACAGAGTCGCAATACTCTGTTTAGTCTTTGCAGATAGTGAAAAATTGTTAGAAAAAACAAAAGGAATCAAGCAAAATCAGTAGGCCACTAATGGGATCTCTTTTTGACCTTGCTAAAATAGAAACATTAGGAACAACCCCTCATGAGAAATATGAAACTAGTGAGAGGAACTGAGCTCGACGCCATTATGGCTGCAAGACAGCTCGGCTCCGCCGCCCACCCCGCCCAAAACAACGACAAACCCTATGCAAATATTATAAATATATACAACACACCAGCAAAGTAACAGGGTAAAACGTTTTATTAAATAACTATTTACATGGCAGCCTGCTGCAACATCGATCCAAATGCATGCCGCCGTTCCCGGGATTTCTCTCCGACTACTCTGCGGCCTACAAGATGGAGAGGCCGGGGCGTTGACTAGGCGGGGCCTCAGGCCGCAACCACAGCACCAACGATCGCTGCTGACGGAGGGGAGCCTTGCCGGTGACAGCCACTGATCTGAAGAACGGCTGCCTGCGGTGCCTCCCTGAGCCGCTTGATGGAGGCCCCCGAGGGGAGGTGTGCTGGCGCGGACTCGGAGGGGGCGCTTGACTCCTGCCCCCTCCCCAAGTCTTGTTTCCTGGTGTGGCCTGAGATCGCCCCCGACATAGGCGGTCGGCTCCCGGGGTCAGGCGGAACTTGTTGCCTTTTGGTGACCTTGTCCCACAATCCGTTTGACCTGAAGACACGTCCTGCGGTGCCCTCGCAATGCGGCCTGGTCCCTGAATGTGTGCAGGGGGACGGTATTTCTCGCTCGGCCAGCAGAGTTGCGCCCACTCTTGCGGCCTACGACATGGAGAGGCCGGGGCATTGACTAGGCAGGGCCTCCGGCCGCCACCACAGCACCAACGATCGCTGCTAACGGAGGGGAGCCTTGCCGGTGACAGCCACTGATCTGAAGAACCGCTGCCTGCGGTGCCTCCCTGAGCCGCTTGACGGAGGCCCCCGAGGGGAGGTGTGCTGGCGCGGACTCGGAGGGGGCGCTTGACTCCTGCCCCCTCCCCAAGTCTTGTTTCCTGGTGTGGCCTGAGATCGCCCCCGACATAGGCGGTCGGCTCCCGGGGTCAGGCGGAACTTGTTGCCTTTTGGTGACTCTTCCATTCTGGACCTTGTCCCACAATCCGTTTGACCTGAAGACACGTCCTGCGGTGCCCTGGTCCACCCATCACATATACCTGCGCCAGGAGACGGCGTGGGGTGCACTGGAAGGGAGAGGCGGCGCGAACGAGCCTCCCCCACCTCCCCAGGTGGAGGTTTCTCAGCTACACCCCAGCGCTTCACTCAGCCCCCTGAGTTGCGCCCGCTCCTGCGGCACAGGGCCTCGCTCGGCCAGCTGAATTGCGCCTGCTCTTGTTATTAAAGCATCTCACCCGCTATCCTGATGAATTGCACCCACTCTTGCGGTACACCGACAGGCGGCTGCCACGGAGCTCAGGAAATGGCGGTCGGCTCCACAGACTTGGGCCTGGCCTGCAAGGATGGCTCTGGGCAACCCTGGAACTCGGACGCTTGACTAATAGGGCATGGGCCCCATTCCCAAAAGCGTCCCCTCAGCCTTGAAGATTCTACAAGAGTCACCGGGGCCCCCGACTCCCGCAGACTTCCGGTGGGGAGCGACTGCCATGATTGCTCGCGGAATGGCCACGACGTAGCCACGGAATGCTCTCATGCTGACGCCAGCTTCAGTCTGAAACATCCAGAAACACTGTAGACTACCAATTCGATCAGTTCCGGTGGAGCCCCAACGTGACCCGGTAGAGAAGAACTTGCCCTCCCCTCTTTGACTGATGGTTCTTGTTGCCTGTCCCTTCTGTCATATGGCGCGCAGCGTTAGGGCACCCGGAAGTGCTCTGGTGCGCGAGGCGCGAAGCGCAGCTTCCCGGAAGCGATCCGGGACGCGGCGCGGAGCGCGTAACATAAGCATAACAGGTCATGTGACTTGTTAATATAACTTTTCATTGGTTTATTTCACTTTTGGGTTCCTAATGATGTAAGGCTAGGTCATGTGACCTAAAAATAACACTTTTCATTGGTTGAGAACTATTTTTTGTCCCAAATGATGAAAACCCCTCCTTGTTTCTTCACTCTGACTTTCATCTTTGTGAGAGGAAGACCTTTTTTCATCACTTAGCAATAGCAAGTGTTGTAGCTTCAGCTGGTGCATCCCCACCACCACCACCACCTCCTAGGAAGAGAGTACCACCTCCTCAGGTGGTGGTTGAGCAAGAGGTGCCCCCCCACACCTTCTTGTTGCCTGATTCGGCCAGCTCAATCGATCAAGCATGAGACTCTGTTGTGATCTGAAGAACCGCTGCCTCCGGTGCCTCACTGAGCCGCTTGATGAAGGCCCCAGAGGGGCGGTGTGGTGGCGCGGACTGGGAGGGGGCGCTTGGCTCCTGCCCCCTCCCCAAGTCTCGCTCGGCCAGCTGAGTTGCGACCACTCTTGCACCCTACGACATGGAGAGGCCGGGGCGTTCACTAGGCGGGGCCTCCGGCCGCAACCACAGCGCCAACGATTGCTGCTGACTGAGGGGAGCCTTGCCGGTGAGAGCCACTGATCTGAAGAACGGCTGCCTGCGGTGCCTCCCTGAACAGCTTGACGGAGGTCCCCCAGGGGCGGGGTGGTGGCGCGGACTGGGAGGGGGCGCTTAGCTCCTGCCCCCTCCCCAAGTCTCTCTCGGCCAGCTGAGTTGCGCCTGCTCTTGCTATTACAGCGTCTCACCCGCCATCCGGCTAAATTTCACCCACTCTTGCGGTACAGCGATTCTTCCATTCTGGACCTTGTCCCACAATCCATTTGACCTGAAGACACGTCCTGCGGTGCCCTTGCAATGCGGCCTGGTCCCTGAATGTGTGCAGGGGGACGGTTTTTCTGGCTCGGCCAGCAGAGTTGCGCCCACTCTTGCGGCCTACGACATGGAGAGGCCGGGGCGTTGACTAGGCGGGGCCTCCGGCCGCAACCACAGCGCCAACGATCGCTGCTAATGGAGGGGAGCCTTGCAGGTGAGAGCCACTGATCTGAAGAACCGCTGCCTGCGGTGCCTCCCTGAACCGCTTGACGGAGGCCCCCGAGAGGCGGTGTGGTGGCGCGGACTGGGAGGGGGCGCTTGGGTCCTGCCCCCTCCCCAAGTCTTGTTGCCCTGGTGTGGCCTGAGATCGCCCCCGACATAGGCGGCTGGCTCCCGGGGTCCGGCGGAACTTTTTGCCTTTTGGTGACTCTTCCATTCTGGACCTTGTCCCACAATCCGTTTGATCTGAAGACACGTCCTGTGGCCTGGTCCCTGAATGTGTGGAAGGGGACGGTATTGATTGGATCAAGATGGCGGCTTCACACAAAGCTGACTCAAGTGTTGCTGCTGATGCTATGCAGACAAAAACTGGTTTTCAGTTTGTACATTCTTCAGGATTTTTCCATCCAAGGCTGGTTGAGAGTTTGTAGAACGATGGCTTCAGATTTTCAACATACTACTCTTCAACATTCTTCATAAATGTAATTCTGGTCCTGCCGCTACTTATTGGAGACATTAAACTATACTCTGTACCTGCCTGGCCTCGACCAAAATGGCGCCAGTATGGGAGCGACTTGCAACTCTTTATGACGTTCTAGTTACTTAGCCTTGACGTTATGGGGGATGTATGCGGTCTTTGTGCACATGGCGGGCGGGGAAGGGTACTGACTGGGAATACGGACAACCCTATTGATGTACATTTTTCATTATTGATTATTGTATTAATAAAGCTTCAAAGTAATGTAACCCATGATACTCGCCCATGGTGTGCGTATGGACGATTTTATAGTAACTGATCCTGTTATACTTTCAATTAAAAAATCAACCTTCACTGATCCTACAACCGTTTATCACGTTTAGTTTTTTCATTATTGATTATTGTATTAATAAAGCTTCGGAGTAATGTTACCCATGATACTCGCCCATGGTGTGCTTATGGACGATTTTATTGTAACTGATCCTGTTATACTTTCAATTAAAAGAACAACATTCACTGATCCTGCAACCGTTTGTCATGTTTAGTTTTTTCAATTAAATGACTCGCTTGTTACATACTCCTATACCCCTGGCTTTTGAAAGACACCATCTTGTAGAATAAAGGGCTGCGTCAAGGGTGGTATTGCCCAGAATGTCTTGTTTTCTAGTGCTCGTAATAACGAAGCCAGAACTGCCGAAAGGGATTCTGGTCCTGCCGCTACTTATTGGAGACATTAAACTATACTCTGGACCTGCCTGGCCTCGACCAAAATGGCGCCAGTATGGGAGCGACTTGCATCTCCTTATGACGTTCTAGTTACTTAGCCTTGACGTTATGAGGGATGTATGCGGTCTTTGTGCACATGGCGGGCGGTGAACGGTACTGACTGGGAATACGGACAACCCTATTGATGTCGATTTTTCATTATTGATTATTGTATTAATAAAGCTTCGAAGTAATGTAACCCATGATACTCGCCCATGGTGTGCGTATGGAGGATTTTATTGTGGCTGATCCAGTTATACTTTCAATTAAAAAATGAACCTTCACTGATCCTACAACCGTTTGTCACGTTTAATTTTTTCAATTAAATGGCTCGCTTGTTACATACTCCTATACCCCTGGCTTTTGAAAGACACCATCTTGAGGAATAAAGAGCTGCGTCAAGGGTGGTATTGCCCAGAATGTCTTGTTTTCTAGTGCTCGTAATGACGAAGCCAGAACTGCCGAAAGGGATTCTGGTCCTGCCGCTACTTATTGGAGACATTGAACTATACTCTGAACCTGCCTGGCCTCGACCAAAATTGCGCCAGTATGGGAGCGACTTGCAACTCCTTATGACGTTCTAGTTACTTAGCCTTGATGTTATGGGGGATGTATGCGGTCTTTGTGCACATGGCGGGCGGGGAAGGGTACTGACTGTGAATACAGACAACCCTATTGATGTCGATTTTTCATTATTGATTATTGTATTAATAAAGCTTTGAAATAATGTTACCCATGAAACTCGCCCATGGTGTGCGTATGGACGATTTTATTGTAACTGATCCTGTTATACTTTCAATTAAAAAAACAACATTCACTGATCCTGCAACCGTTTGTCATGTTTAGTTTTTTCAATTAAATGACTCGCTTGTTACATACTCCTATACCCCTGGCTTTTGAAAGGCACCATCTTGTAGAATAAAGGGCTGCGTCAAGGGTGGTATTGCCCAGAATGTCTTGTTTTCTAGTGCTTGTAATAACGAAGCCAGAACTGCCGAAAGGGATTCTGGTCCTGCCGCTACTTATTGGAGACATTAAACTATACTCTGGACCTGCCTGGCCTCGACCAAAATGGCGCCAGTATGGGAGCGACTTGCATCTCCTTATGACGTTCTAGTTACTTAGCCTTGACGTTATGAGGGATGTATGCGGTCTTTGTGCACATGGCGGGCGGTGAAGGGTACTGACTGGGAATACGGACAACCCTATTGATGTCGATTTTTCATTATTGATTATTGTATTAATAAAGCTTCGAAGTAATGTAACCCATGATACTCGCCCATGGTGTGCGTATGGAGGATTTTATTGTGACTGATCCTGTTATACTTTCAATTAAAAAATCAACCTTCACTGATCCTACAACCGTTTGTCACGTTTAGTTTTTTCAATTAAATGTCTCGCTTGTTACATACTCCTATACCCCTGGCTTTTGAAAGACACCATCTTGAGGAATAAAGAGCTGCGTCAAGGGTGGTATTGCCCAGAATGTCTTGTTTTCTAGTGCTCGTAATGACGAAGCCAGAACTGCCGAAAGGGATTCTGGTCCTGCCGCTACTTATTGGAGACATTGAACTATACTCTGAACCTGCCTGGCCTCGACCAAAATTGCGCCAGTATGGGAGCGACTTGCAACTCCTTATGACGTTCTAGTTACTTAGCCTTGACGTTATGGGGGATGTATGAGGTCTTTGTGCACATGGCGGGCGGGAAAGGGTACTGACTGTGAATACAGACAACCCTATTGATGTCGATTTTTCATTATTGATTATTGTATTAATAAAGCTTTGAAATAATGTTACCCATGAAACTCGCCCATGGTGTGCGTATGGAAGATTTTATTGTAACTGATCCTGTTATACTTTCAATTAAAAAATCAACCTTCACTGATCCTACAACCGTTTGTCACGTTTAGTTTTTTCAATTAAATGGCTCGCTTGTTACATACTCCTATACCCCTGGCTTTTGACCCTTTCCTACGCGCGGTCTGTACTACCGCCCTCGGGCGATCTATGTAATGAACAGACTACCATTGCCGAAACACAAGGGAATGCATCTCAGAGAGATAAGTCAAATACGTGGTAGATAAAAACATTTTCGTGTTTATGCACGCTGATGTGCTTTGAACGATGCCCCCCCCCCCCAACCCCCCCTCCTCATCATTTAGATTACCACCGCCCATCGCACAAAAGCGTACCGGGCGCTCCCCACGCAAAAAAAATCTAGGATGTCATGAGTGATGTCACTGACCATGTCATGAGTGATGTAATATGTGACGTCATCAGCAGTGCATTGCAGGCGCGCAAGTTATAGTGAGTCCAACTAACTATAACGTGGAATTTCATTGGTTTTATGTCAGTAAAATTTCCAGCTAACTATAACTGATGTGAAACCTATGTTTTTTTTAGTGAATTTAATAGGTTTTTTAAATGCTAATTCCTAACTATAACTGGTGTGAAACCTATGGTTTTTTCAGTGAATATATATATATATATATATAAATTACCTACTGGCCGACCTATTATGCATAGGAAATCTGCAACATTCTAGTCCGAATATCTTTGGCACAGATTGATGAATCTTCGCGAAATTTTCCAAACTTTTGGCCAGCTCTGGTTCGCTCCTATCCTGAAAGTTTTGGGGTGATTTGTCAAGTGGGGGCCGAGAAAAAAGGGGGTTCCAAAACGTGTTTTCCCCATGCAATTTCCCATAGGACTTTGAGCCAAAGCTACAGCCCGAACTGCTGAATGGAATTACACCAAATTTGACAAAGAGGTAGCCCTCAGTTGTGCCTTTTGCTTATATGGTGTCAATCTGTTCAGTAGTTCCTGAGAAAATTACAGTTAAAGTAATTTATATATCTAGGGGCGCGGTGGATCCGCAGAGTGTGCGAGGATTGTCATCGTACCTTAAGCGCACCCTTCCGATTATGCGCTAAATGCTAATTGGCTGTCAATTGGTTGTCAACATTCAAAACCAGGAACTGTTGGCAGCCATTTTGTGCCTTGGAAGAAGCGAGGCAGAGGAAGTCAGTGAAATATGTGTGCAAAACGGAGAAAGGGGGCAGTGTAGAAATAATTTTACTGTCTAGACCTGTTTAGGGGGTCCCCGAAGAACCCCCAAGGCCCACAATTTTTTTTTTTAAACCTTGCAGGTACGTGTAGGGTGCACGGACTCTGCCGTAAAATAAATAAAATAAAACAGATATTTTTTTATAATTAGAACCCGGTTAGCACCCGGGGGGGCTAAATACCAGGGGCAAAATTATTAAATTTTATGGGGGGCCCAGAGGGGCGGGGGGCCCAGAGGGGCCCCCCAGCCCCGAGGATCGTCACCCCCTGGGGCTAAAAAAAATGGTGGGGGAGGGATCCAAGGTCTCCAAAGCCGCGGGGACCACCATCCCCCTGAGCTTTATGTATTGTGGGAGGGGGACTGCGTGGCCCCCCTCCTGGAGCACTCGAGGGCCCCTTACCTCCGGGCTACAAAAAAAATGGTTGGGGGGGGTGCAAGGTCCCCAAAGCCTCGGGGACCCCCACTCCCCGGGGCTTTATGTATTGTGGGAGGGCCGGTTCCTGCAGTGTCCCAGGGTGTCCATCCCGCCCTCCCATAGCAAGGAAATGTGATCTCTCTTTCAAAATATAAATGAGAATGCTTTTCTACATGGGGAGCTGCATGTTAGTAGCTCCTTATGTGGAAAAGCAATGCAGGCTCCCAAACGCGTAGAAGTTGTGCACCAAAGGCGCTGGAGTCTTGCACCCTACAGATCATGAGTCGTGCATCCAGCGCGTGTACACCAGGGGGCCGCACTGAGTGCTACGCTGGGTGCTCGACTTTTAATTTTACAGTAAAAAAATAGCCCCTATCAGTAATTTCTAATATCCCTGGGGACCGTATCCCCGTGATCTTATAAAAAATGTTGGAGACCGTGGGGGGAGTCACAATATCCCCATGGTCTCGCCGGCTCCTCGCGTCCTTCGGGAGCCGGTATTGCTTTTTCACATGGGGAGATGCTAAGTTGCATGTGGAAAAGCAATCTGGTTTGGATTTTGAAAGTGAGAATAGATTTCACTGCTGTGTCTTTCAAAATCCAAAGTGATTTTGGGATGGGAGGGCGGGAGCCGTGAGACCCCCGCCCTCTCATAGCAAACAACAGTGTCCTGGGGGTAGGCACCCCAGGAGAGGGCAGGAGCCAGCCCTGGGGCATCGTGGTCCCCAGGGCCCTCGAGGGCTCCAGGTGGAGGGCCACGCAGTCTGCCTCCCACAATACACAAAATCCCAGGGGTGGTGGTTCCAGGGCTTGAGGGGGGTCGTCGAGGTCCCTACACTTCTAATTTTGCAGGGGGTGGACTTGGAGCACCCCACAATGTTTTGTTTTATAGCCCCGGGTGTTGGCTCTCAGTCTTCTATAGGAAACAGCAATGTTGAGAAAATAAGATAACAAAGGATTTTGAAGTCCATTTTCTGTGTTTTTGTTGTACTTTGCAGGCATGAAAGTGGCGACAATTTTAACTCTGTCTTTGTAAATATGCCATAAAGTTTTGTAATGTCAACAATCTCGTCTTCCACTTAAATAGGCACAAAGTATTTATTGAAGTTCATTGTGAATCATGAAACAATACTGTGTAATTGTGATCGATAAAGAACTGAATGAGTAGTGTACGTGTTTTTCTCGTAATGTGGATAGAGGGAGGTTTACAAGTTCATTGCGTTACTACTATTGCATTACTTTTAAGATGGGAAAAGTGAAGCTGAAGTGGTGCAAGGGTGTTGTAAATCTGGTTTGGATTTTGAAAAAGAGAGCAGGGTGCATCTGTAGGGTAAGTGCATGTTAGTGTTGGGGTAACAGTTACTATTCTAAGTCCAGGGGGGTCCATCTGTAGTGTAAGTGCATGTTAGTGTAGGGGTAATCAACTGATCAACTGCAGGTCCCTGGTCAAGCATCACACAGAAATCTCTATATTGATTGAAGACATGAATCTAGATGTACTATTCCTAACCGAAACCTCGATTTGAGCAGAATCCGTGCTTGAAATAGGACTTGCCTGCCCAAAGAGCTTTAACATCCTACATAACCCAAGGCTAAAGTGCAGAGGAGGAGTGGTTGGAGTGATCTATAGAGAAGAACTGAATTTTGCCTCAATAAAAGTGGATGAGGTTAGTGGGTTAGAGCTCATGGGATTCTCGCTGCAGGAGCCCAAAGGTAGCCAACTCACGGGACTGGTTTGTTATAGACCTCCAGGGAGCGTCACCCATTACCAAGATGCTCTAGATACCATCACCAGTCTCTCCCTTGCACATTCCAGAATGATTATCCTTGGTGATTTTAACCTGTGGGAGAATGCCTCCTTGTGTATCCATTTGAGAGATTTGACGCACACCTGTGCCAACTTGAGTCTTCAACAGCTAGTTAAACTCCCGACTCACCAAGGAGGTCATATACTTGACCTGCTCTTTACCAATGCCTTGGAGACTAAGGAACTGAGTGTAACACCCCAAAACTGGACAGACCACCACTTAGTCTCATTTCAAATCCTACTCTTAGAACACACGGGACAAGCTAAGATACCTGTGGCATTTAGGGTCGGAAGAGAATGGGCGAAGCTGGGTAGGTTAGGGGCCACATTAACTCCACCACCAGATAGCCTCTTCTGTGCCTCCGCCTCGGTTTAGACTAATTATAACATCTATCAGAACTATATCTAGGGTGCGTTGGATCAAATAATCCCGATACAAAAAAATCAGAATAAGAAATAAAATCTCAGCACCATGGTATAATGATGAATTGAGACAGCTACGCCTGCTGTGTAAAAAGGCAGAAAGGAAATGGAGGAAGGGCTACTTGGAGGGGGATAGGCTTGAGCTGAGAGCAGCACAGATTGCGTATAAACAACGGATCCTAAACTGCAAGGCCCTTTTCTATGCCAACTCCATTTTGCACGCCTTTAATGAGACTAGAGAACTTTTCAGGATAGTCAGAGACTTATCAGCTCCAGCGTGTCTGAGCAATAAAGTGGTGGCCTCCCAGGAACTATATAATGATATTGCTTCGCATTTCCTGGATAAAGTGGGAAAGATTGTTAGCTCACTCGGGGTGTATAATACCGACATCCAGCCCCACAGCTCACTGGAGACGGAGGGGGGCCCGAGCCAGTTACACACCCTTGATAGCTTTCAGGCTCTCTCTGACTCCGCCTTTAGCGAGGTGGCGAAAAGTATATCCTCAGGATCTCCCTCTGACCCTTTGCCACAGAAAATATGGAAAACCTATGGCTACGAAACTCTCCCCTGGCTTAGACAGATATGCAATCAGTCATTGGAATAAGGCACTGTCCCGGGGGAATGGAAGCAGACGGTAGTGACACCACTGATTAAAAAACCTTCCTTAGACCCCACAAACCCAGTCAACTTTTCTCCAATCTCGCTGCTCCTTTTTCCTAATAAAATCTTGGAGAGGGCTGTAAGCAGGTCCTTGTCAAAGTTTTTGGAGGAACATCATTTGTTGGACAAGGATCAGTTCGGGTTTCGGCCGGGGCACGGGACGGAGTCTGCTCTCTTGACTATGCTGGACAACCTACGAATGCGGGCCGACAATGGGAATGGTGCAATATTGGTACTTCTCGATATGTCAGCCGCGTAGGATACGGTAAGCCACCCAATACTCTTAGAGAGACTGGAAAGGATGGGGGTCAGGGGTAAAGCCTTGCAATGGCTTTGCTCCTATTTGACAGAAAGAGAACAGACAGTCTCTATGGCACCTTTCACCTCCTGCAAGACGTCGGTCACCCATGGGGTGCCTCAGGGCCTTACTATTAGCCCTATTCTCTTTAATGCCTATCTGCAGCCACTGTTTTCTATCATCAAATCGTTCTGGGTTGACTTGGTCAACTATGCGGACAATACGCAGTTGGCATTCTCCCTGGAAGGAGAACAGGCAGTTTCCTTGGAGCACTTCCAAGAGTGTATGCGCCACACCGCGGACTGGCTGCAGAGGAACTCCTTGCAGTTCAATGGCGGAAACACTGAAGTGCTCTACTGCTCCCCTGCAAGCCGTCCACTTACTCCCCATTGGAGTTTAGACTTACTCCGGAGGAGGATCCACTGACCAGGGACAATACAGTGCGGAACCTGGGGGTTCTAATAGACAAAAACCTCCAGTTGGAGTCGCAGGCAACTAAGACAGCTAATGTCTGCTTTGGCCTGTTGCACCTGCTTCGTCGAATACTCCCCATTTTGCCAAGAGATCTGCGCGCTTTGGTAGTAAGCAGCACAGTGTTGAGCAGACTGGACTATTGTAACTCCCTATATTTAGGAGCCCCCCAGTACATCTTCCAGGGGCTGCAAAGAGTCCAGTCTGCAGCGGCAAAATTGGTACTGGGTCTGCGACGTGATTCATCTTCTACCTCCGCATTGAGGCAGCTTCACTGGCTACCAATCAGGGAAAGGGTTTTTTTTAAATCACTTTGCCAGGTGTTTAGAGCCTCACATGAGATGAGCCCAGTCCCACTACAGGAAAGATTCTCCTGGTACCTCCCTCAGAGACAGCTCCGGTCCTCGGGTACCGGTTTGTTGGCAGTCAGAAAACGCTCTCGGATGGGGGGGTGGGCCTTCAGTGTGGTAGGGGCACAGTTATGGAACAAGTTACCACAAATGATCAGACAAAGTGTCTCATTAATCGAATTTAGGAAAAGCCTGAAAACTTGGCTATTCCCAAAACTCTGATCTATGTTCCTTTCTCTCTCTTCACCACTCAGCTGACCAAGTGTTTGATATCTAAAGCGCCAGGATACCCGTAGGGTGGCAGTAGCGCTATACAAGCATAAAAAAATAATAATAAAAAAAAAGTAACATTTACTATTCTAACTCCAGGAGGGTGCATCTGTAGGGTATGTGTTGGATACTGTATGAGTAACAATTACTATTGCAAATCCAGGGGGTTGCATCTTTGGGGGATTTGTTGGATAGTGTATCAGTAACAATTATTATGAAAAAGAGAGGAGTTAAAGGAGAAGGAGACACGCACTTTCACGGTGAACCTGGAAGAATGGAAAGGGGCGACCACTCGGTCCCCCCGAACGTATGGTGGAGTACCCCGATCACCCCGGGAGGCCATCTTGGGCGGGAGGCGAGTCTCGGCTGGTATGCCCGAAGCGGCGTAGCCGGGGTGAGCTTTTTCCCGCCCTGGAGTGGGTTGTCCTAGACACTGAAGCCGCCAGCCACGCCCCCGGAGGCGGGCGGAGGCGGGTTTACGCCCGCCCGAAGACGGATAAAAGGAGCAACAAGCCAAGGAAGCATCCTCTTGTTCCTGTGCTCTGAAGCTGCACCTCCCCGCTGCACGTGAGCTCGAGACGGAACGAAGAGCCAATTTTGAGCGTTGTAATTTTGTTCTTGTTCTTTCAGATATCTTCGTTGGAGAATGCCGGGCAAGAAGGTCGGGAAGCGGGTCGGTTCCGATCAGATGCTCCGCATGCTAGTAAAGGACATGGCCGAGATGAAAAAGCAGATGGCGGCAATGAACGGGGTTGGAGGCCCGAAGCGAGTCGTCGGACCAGCATTGCCGGGAGTAGTCCCCAGCGGGAGAGGCAAGAGGTCCAAGAGGGGGGCACCAGGGGGGGAGGCCCCGGTCCCCGATACACCGATGGAGGAGCCAGTCTCGGTTCCAAAGGAGGGGCAACCGATCCCCGTTGTAGTCACCCCGGTGAACGGGGAGGATATGCCTCCCGAATTGGCTGCACAACTGGCAGCGTGGTTGGGAAAAGATAGTGAGGGCACCACGGCGGACGACGCCAGGGCAGTAATGAGGCAATTGCGAGAATCTAGGGAGGCTGCGAAGGCACCATCTTCTGTTCCCCCACAGGTTCCGGTGGGTGAGACCGCAGCGGGCACGAGTTCGGCGGCAAGTACAGCTCCTAGTTCAGGTAAGCGGCTACTGCCGATTGCGGGGGAGGGGTCTGTACCTTCACGAAGGGAGAAAGTAGCCCAGCATGTTCCACTCGAAGTTAAGGAAAAGATTTGGGCTGATAAGTATGTAAACATGTTTTCGTTGCTTACCGACCACTACGAGATCGAGCATGTGAAGGGTCAAAAAGAGCTTCTGCATCCGAGTGTTTGGCGCGCCAAAATGGCCGCCTTTAAGGTTGATGAGAACATAGGTACCTGGGGCAGAGCGTTTGGCATATTCACCTCAATTATGGGGGAACGAAGGCCTGAGTTGTTGCCCGAGTTGCCCATATATCAGACACGTATCATGGAGTATTCTCAATCATACGAGGGCAATCAGTGGTTTTGCTATGACAATGTTTTTAGGAAGGCCAAGGAGCACGACCCAGCTCTGACCTGGGATTGTTATGACTCCATTTCTTGGCAAAAAATGGAGAATTCAGGCATGTTAAAAGTACCATTGTCGGGGGGTAACGGGGGTGAGTCTTCCTGCCAATCCTCTGGGACACCCTTTCGGACGGGTGCAGGTAACGAGCATCACTCGAAGTCGAGTGGCAACGCAGGTAAAAAGGGGATTTGTTGGAATTTTAACAGGGGAAAATGTACGAGGCCCCAGGGGTCATGCAAGTTTAGACACGAATGTGGGGGGTGTGGACAGTCCTCCCATCCCGAGACCATGTGCAGAGCCAAAACGGGTGATAACGGTGGTAGGAGAAGCGCCAAACAGGTCTGAAATAGTCCGAGGGGCGCCTTTACCTACCCCGGTTGATACCATGGCAATGATTCCTTGGCTCAATGAATACCCGGATCATGTCTCCGCTGGGGTGTTGCGAGACGGGTTTTCGTATGGTTTCCGCATTCCAGTGGGGGATTTTCAGGGTAGAACAAATTGTAAGAACCAACTGTCGGTCCTGCAGCATACGGCGGTGGTACAGGTAAAGATTGGGAAAGAGGTGACTCGAAGGCGGGTTGCCGGTCCATTCGATTTACCACCGGTTGCTAACTTTGTTTGTTCCCCCTTAGGGGTGGTCCCCAAGAAGGACCAGGGTGAGTTTAGGCTAATACATAATTTGTCAGCCCCACGAGGTCTTTCCGTGAATGATGCGATAGACCCGGAAGTGTGTTCGGTGCGGTACGCATCTTTCGATGAGGCCGTCGCCACGTTGAATCGCCTGGGGCCCGGGGCGCTGATGGCAAAATCAGACATCGAGTCAGCGTTCCGGTTGCTCCCGGTACACCCAGACGATCAGCGTCTCCTTGGTTTCATGTTTCAGGGTCGCTATTACATGGATAAATGTATGCCAATGGGATGCTCCATATCTTGTGCTTATTTTGAAAAGTTCAGTTGTTTTCTGCAATGGGTATTCACGAGAAAGACGGGTTTTCAGCATGTTATGCATTATCTCGATGACTTTCTGTTCCTGGGGGCAGCCGGGGATCCAGAATGTGGACAGGCTTTAAAAGAATTTTGTGTCTTAATGAATCATTTTGGTGTGCCATTGGCACCAGGTAAGACTGTGGGTCCCTCGACTTCACTCGAGTTTCTGGGGATAGAGCTCGATTCAGAGGAAGGTTGCTTTCGGTTACCCAAAGAAAAGGTGGTAAAATTCAGGGCCTCCCTTGAAACATGTATTCGAGAGACTAAGGTTAACCTGCGTCAATTGCAGCAAACGGTGGGCCAGTTGAATTTTGCCCTTAGAGTAATGCCAATGGCCCGCCCCTTTTCCCGCTCGATCGCACAAGCCATGGTCGGTCTTAAGGAGGGACACCACCGCACGAGGCTCTCGGAGGGATTCGCCAGGACATGCGCATTTGGTTGGCATTCCTGGCGGATTTCAATGGTCGAATTGTCTGGAACAAGCCGGCGGTGTCCTCCGAGGAGCTGGGGCTGTGGACAGATTCGGCAGGGAGTATAGGCTTTGGCGCCATATTCGGTACGCAATGGTCGGCTCAAAAATGGCCGTCATGGTGGCACGAGTGCGGGCTGACGAGTAACATTGCTTTTCTCGAACTCTTCCCTATTTTGGTGGCCCTGAAAACATGGCCTGAGGGGTTTCGGGATCACTCTGTGGTGTCCTGGTCTGATAACATGACCGTGGTTGAGTGTATCAATAGTCAGGCAGCACGTTGCAAATGGATTCTGAGACTGCTCAAAGAAATTGTGTTATTGTGTATGCAGTTGAATGTGCTCTTTAGGGCAAGACATGTCCCGGGGGTACTGAACCAAGCGGCTGATGCGCTTTCTCGTTTCCGTATGCAGGCCTTCTGGGGTTTTCTGCCCACAGCGGACCCGGTGGCGGCACCCTTTCCCGAAGCTCTCTGGTCTCTCGGTGCCCCGAACTACAAAACCTCGTGGGAGAGAGTTTAGCACCCAGGACAAGGAAGGCATATGAAGGGGCGTTCCGTTCCTATTGGTCCTTTTTGGGTTCTGCTAGGGGGGAGCTTTGGGGCCAGGAAGAGCTTGTCGTAAACTTTTTGCTGTCTTTACATCAGGCAGGCAAATCAGTAGCTACGGCCCAGAGGCATCGGGCCGCCATTTCCTTTATGGCAAGGGCTCATGGGATCCAGGACCCGACAGCGTCTTTCGTGGTGCAGAAAGCGCTACGTGGGTGGCAACGCCTTGAGGGTCGCAGAGTAGATGAGAGGCACCCGATAGGTCTGGATAGGTTGGCCCTGTTATTATCCGTACTCCCTGCGACATGTTCATCCCAGTATGAAACAGTGTTATTCCGGGCCGCTTTTGCGTTAGCATTCCATGGGGCGATGCGGGTAAGCGAACTGGTGGCCAAGAACAAGCGGGATACGGTGGGGGGACTGTGCCGAGAGCACATTCAGGTTAAGGGGGAGACGATGACTGTCTCGTTTGTCAGGTCCAAGGCCGATCAGGGTGCGATTGGGGATTGCGTAGTCATACATCGGATTCCCGGATCTCCCATGTGCCCTGTGGTTTGCGTAGAGGAATATTTAGCGCAGAGGGCGGCATCATGGGGGGGGACCTTGCTGAGGCACGCTGATGCCACCCCACTGACGAGGTTTCAGTTCCAGCGGGTGCTTACAATGGCAATTTCGGCCGCGGGCTTGAACCCCGGCGAGTTTGGGACCCATTCCTTTCGGATAGGGGCTGCTACTGAGGCTACAGCCAGGGGTCTGAGTGTAGAAAAAGTGAAACGTTTGGGGCGTTGGTCCTCGAACTGTTACAAAAGGTATGTGCGGTTGCACATGTTATGAAGCTGTAATCATGTACTCACGCTTCTTGTTTTTGTTTGGTTTACAGTTTCGCAAGCTTACGAGGCGGGGCGGACTGTGCAGTCGACCCGACACCTGTTAACCAGCGGTCAAACATCACCGGCTGCGGAAAAAGTGGTGTGGGTCGTGGGCCACTCATACGTGAGGCGCGCCGCGGACGTATTCAAAGCAGGTGACATGATTCACATGGCTGGGGAATACGGGTACAGGGTGACCTTCTACGGAAGGGGCGGGCTCTGTATTGACCAGTTTCAATCCTTTTTCGAGGGTTTGTTAGGGCGGACAAGGTCACCGCCATCTATAATCATAGTCCATCTTGGGGGCAACGATTTGGTGACCACTGGTAGACAACTTCTTCTCGAGGCGATACTTTCTACAGTAAGTTGGTTGGCGAGAAGGGTTCCAGGGTGCACAATTGCATGGTCCCATATGATTCCACGTAAGGTGTGGCGGGGGGCGAATTCGGTTTCTGCTATAAATCATTCGGTGAAGAAAGTAAATAGCAAATTGGGTAGATTGTTTCGTTCAAGTGCACTGCATTCTATTCCTCATGGTTGTATCAAGGGTGACTGTATGTATTTGGGGGATGGGGTCCATTTGTCCCGGGTAGGGAATGAGTTACTCATAGGAGACCTCATAGCCTGGCTAAAGAGTTTAAAACATGACCATTAGGCAGGAGTTTTTGTGGGGGGTCCGGATAGCCGGTCAACTATCCGGCCTGTGGCGGTAAGGTCATGATCGGTGAGCAGTAATTGGAAGATCCCTATGTGGGGGGCGTCACCCATTACGGATGGGAGCGCCCGGGGGAGGTGGCCATTGGCCCCTCAACGGGGAGGCGGTCCCTTCTAAGGATGGGCCGCCGAAAAGAAAGGGAAGGCGGTCAAGGCCCCTTCCTGGATAGGAGGGGCTACGGGCCCCTCCTGGGAATTTCCCGGGGCCAGGACACCTGCGACGGCAGATGTGGTAAGTTGTGTGGGGTGGGGAGGGGGGTTTACGCTACCTTCTAGACACCTCACACGAGTCCTCGGACGACCATTAAATGGCGTCGAGTTCATTGGGGCCCCCGTCAAGTCAAGGGAAATTGGTAGATGCACATGAGGTACAGCCTCTGTGCGGTCGCCCCTCGCAAGTGGGGGGGGTAATTCTGGTTTAGGGATCTGACACCGGTTACGACCTTGCCGTTGGCCCTTAACGTTAGGATGTACAATTTCAAGTTAAAATGTTTTGTAGGATGTTAGTTTCGGCTAGGAGAACCTTTGTATTAGAAATATGTTAAGGTTAGCCAAACATCGTAATGTGGAAATAAAATTGTACATAATATGAAACTGTTATTTTAATGTTTTGATTTTGTTTCATATTTTAATAAATACGGCCGGGAGGGTCACTCCCTCCCGCCTTCCAAAAGTTCAGAACTGTTTCCGGTTTCCCATCCTTGGGGATTGTGTCGAGAGGGGGTGACGGGTATCTCAGCCATATGGAAAGGGGCGACCACTCGTTCCCCCCTAACGTATGGTGGAGTACCCCGATCCCCCCGGGAGGCCATCTTGGGCGGGAGGCGAGTCTCGGCTGGTATGCCCGAAGCGGCGTAGCCGGGGCGCGCTTTTTCCCGCCCTGGAGTGGGTTGTCCTAGACACTGAAGCCGCCAGCCACGCCCCCGGAGGCGGGCGGAGGCGGGTTTACGCCCGCCCAAAGACGGATAAAAGGAGCAACAAGCCAAGGAAGCATCCTCTTGTTCCTGTGCTCTGAAGCTGCACCTCCCCGCTGCACGTGAGCTCGAGACGGAACGAAGAGCCAATTTTGACCCACCCACCAGACCCTGAAGACAGCAAGTGGTTTTTGAAATAAAGTTTTGATGTGGTAACTCTATTTCTTACAGGTTGTTATGATTAAAGTGTTATTTGAGTATGCAATAAAGTGAATGATTCTTTACAGTATGTTTTTTTTTCCCGAATAAAGTATTTTGCACGAGTGTTGATCAGTAATCATACGTGAAGCAGTTATGGTTGTTTTAATTTAGTGATTTAGTTAATTGTCGTATTTATTTTGGTCGGGCGGTAAGGTCATGATCGGTGAGCAGTAATTGGGAGATCCCTATGGGGGGGCGTCACCCATTACGGATGGGAGCGCCCGGGGGAGGTGGCCATTGGCCCCTCAACGGGGAGGCGGTCCCTTCTAAGGATGGGCCGCCGAAAGGAAAGGGAAGGCGGTCAAGGCCCCTTCCTGGATAGGAGGGGCTACGGGCCCCTCCTGGGAATTTCCCGGGGCCAGGACACCTGCGACGGCAGATGTGGTAAGTTGTGTGGGGTGGGGAGGGGGGTTTACGCTACCTTCTAGACACCTCACACGAGTCCTCAGACGACCATTAAATGGCGTCGAGTTCATTGGGGCCCCCGTCAAGTCAAGGGAAATTGGTAGATGCACATGAGGTACAGCCTCTGTGCGGTCGCCCCTCGCAAGTGGGGGGGTAATTCTGGTTTAGGGATCTGACACCGGTTACGACCTTGCCGTTGGCCCTTAACGTTAGGATGTACAATTTCAAGTTAAAATGTTTTGTAGGATGTTAGTTTCGGCTAGGAGAACCTTTGTATTAGAAATATGTTAAGGTTAGCCAAACATCGTAATGTGGAAATGAAATTGTACATAATATGAAACTGTTATTTTAATGTTTTGATTTTGTTTCATATTTTAATAAATACGGCCGGGAGGGTCACTCCCTCCCGCCTTCCAAAAGTTCAGAACTGTTTCCGGTTTCCCATCCTTGGGGATTGTGTCGAGAGGGGGTGACGGGTATCTCGGCCATAGAGATAGTGACGAGAGATGATTTCCGACATGTGTAGGCTTGAGAGCCTGGTTAATCATTAAATGGGGTCTGGCAGATAAGTGCATACTTATTCTGCAAGAAGCCTTTCGGGGTCTTGCGAAAGCAAGTCATCTTTAATAATTGCCTCTCGCTGCGCGTACTTGCAAGGTCATCTGATTTGCTTGTATATTAAAAAGAGAAACTTTCTACACCTCTTTTTCATTGGTTGTGAAGCATTGTAAGAAGACGTATTACCGACCAATCCCTTTCCTTGCGCAGATTTTGAAAAACATTTGATTGGCTATTGTGTGGTTAACTCTAACTTCCTGATCCTAATGTGGATTGGCTTGTTTTTTCTATGTGATGTTACGATACCCTCACCATGTATGTTGCCCATTTTCTGACGCATTTTATTTTACAATGCGTTTCAAACAGTTCTTGATGATATGCCCCCAGTTGTGGTAGGGTGTTTTTAATTTAAACTGTCTACTGTGCTTACAAGTTTGTTGACTGTGAAGGTATGTAAAAATATTATTCTATTTTCTATTCTATCATAATTGTGCTAACTTTTCTCCTTTAGCGTGGAGTTCTTTGTCCTTTCATTAAATGTATAATTCTTCAAACCAAAAATGCACAAGTTTTTAAAATATTTTTATTGAGTCTTTTATAATCATCACATGGGTGAAATGCAAAAAAAATGTCATTCATTGGTATCACGCGTTGGACCACATTTATTTTATTTTATCATAAGCACTCCTTCCTTATGTTTACATTATATAAGTGTTGCCCCTTGATTTTTATTTAAATGTTTGGGCTTTTTTTACTTTGAGATAATGTAGAATAGAAGTGCTACGACAAACACTCCCTCACTACTTCATCAGTTTTTTTATGTACATTTCATTTCAATATCACATTTAACAATCATTTTTAAAAATGGAAAGAATTATTAACATTTGAAGCCACCATTATATTATTTTTTTCCAAAAAAGTGCTTGCAAAGATAATCCTTCTGTTCTTCACGAGTGAAAATTGGTGAAAGCACTACTCAATATAAATACTTTTAGCACATTTTCACTCTATAAGATAAAGAGTATTCTCTTTTCTTCCAAAGTATTTCGTTTTTTCGTCCATAGTTTATTTACACTACATTTTTCAATCATTAAGAAATACTTGCATACTAAACTAAATATTATTTATTATGTTTTGAAATCCTCTGTTGAAAGTCATCCAACTCTAGTTGAAGGATCATAAAGTTATATATAAATTAAAATATACATTCACAATATGATCCCTCTGTGGAAATGAAAGATAAATTCAAGATGATGGCGTTGCTCCTAATTATTACTTTGTACATAGTAATTCTTAAATTAACTTATTTTTCTTGTAATGGTTCTTTCATCAACTTGTTATTATATTCTCTTTAAACTTAATCATACCACATTCTATAATCATTTAAATTATTTTGCTTTCTTTTTTAAAAATATCAAGGATATACCCATTCAGATAATTTACCTCTCTTCGATATTCTTTCCTTCCTCCGTCGAAATTCATCCAACTCCTCTGGAAAGAAGATAATGTTTAATGTATTTTTAAATATACATTAACAATATGTTCCCTCTGAGGAAATAAAAGATATTATCAAGATGCGTTCGCAGCCCCGAATAATTACCTTGCTCGTAGTTTCTTTGCCCATATTGATTCTCTGAAACTAAAGTAATTATCCCACGGTGTGGTTTATATACTTTTTGATTACTTAATACTCCATGGGATCTATTTATTGCTCCTCCCACTTTTAATTCACATTTTTCAGTTGACAGGTGTTCTCATTTCTACTGTTTTAGTACGTCACGTGTTTATGTAAACATGCCTCTTTCCATACTTTTTAACTTTCGTATAATTTCTCAAATGCTTTATTGAAATTCGTTTTTCTTATTAAAGCCTTTCTATAGGTTACTTTTTTTTTAATACGAGTATTAACATTCATTCCCCTTTTTTTTCGACTTATCATTCTAGTAACTTCCCTTTTTTTGTAAAACTTTTTTTATTATTCTTCATTACCCTAAACCCCTATTTTTCCTCCATTCCGTGCCAGAGATACTCTCTATTAAACTTTGAGTATTCTAATTTATATCCGACTATTAATTTATTTAATTCCATTACTCCGAGTTTTAATACTTATTTTTCTTAATTAATTTTTTATATTTGTTATGGTTTTATTATACATACATTGTTGAGTACCGTTAACATGGAGGCAGGATGAGATGGAATTTGTGCATTGTTGCTGCCTCCGCCAAGCCAAAAGTCTCACTTACATGATATTGTTTTTGGAAAGAGCAATGGATGACTTGAATTGTACCTAGAGCCTGTGGATTTTGCTGAGATAAGTAATTTCATGTTAATATATTTGTAATTGATTGATTATTTATTAATCAAATTATATGTAGATCCTTTTAAGCTTGTTTTTATCAAGTTTGAATTTATTGGAATCATTTCATTACCAGGATATCACTTACAGAAAGGGGAAGTCTTTGGGGGATGAACTTACACACAGCTATTACACGAGAACCCGATGAACAGTCTTGTGGTTGAGTCAACCCAAAGGATTTTATAAGTTCAATCATTGTAAAGATTGTAGATGCCCCCCTACTACAATGGAATATAATACCACTAGTGGTTTTAAGAGGAGAATAGGGGGGTCTGTGAGCCGCCACTGCAGGAGAGAGCAGCAGCACCGGGGGCACATACTGTATAACCCAGGCCTAGGATAAATTAGATATTACATCAATCCCCCCTGTAAATATCACACACTCTTGGGACCAGTTCCCCGCTCTTCCCCTGCAGACCTTGGTGAGACTCTGGGGAAATGCCTGTGACCAGGGTATGGAACATTTGCCTGATTGTGTAGCCTACTTCCGAGAACCATCCCAGGACTATCCAAATTGTTGTGATACTGTGTTACCACAGAGGCATGGGGAGCAGCCTAACTATGGAGGGATATCATCTGCATGAACAGAAGGGAGTTCAGCCAATGTCACAAAGGGACAATAAAATGGCAAATACTAGGACAAAAAAAAACCTCCATTAAAGACCTCCTTGCCAAAACTACCTCCAAACATGTGGGCCAGCCCCAAATGCTGCTTCCCGAAGCAGCTGCCGCCAGAATCTGCTCAGGCACAGGAGGTGGGAGGAGGAAGGCCCGCTCATGAGGGGTTTCATCGACTACCTCTTCAGCATGTTGAGGGACGACATCGCAACCCTGAAAAGGGAAATGGCCAATGATAATAAAGAGATGCGCCAGGAGGTGGGGAGACTGGAGCAACGAGTGGACTCAGTGGAACGGTCGGGTAACACCAGAGAAGAGGAGCTGGAAGCATGCCGCAGCGAAATCTTGGAACTTAAAGAACGTAATGCGGATCTTAACTACTACCTGGAGGATCTGGAAAACAGGTCCGGGAGATACAATATTAGAATCAAGGGCGTTCCGTTGCAGGCGATGGAGGTCACCTGGAGGACTTTGTCACATTGCTTTTCCGGAAAATTGCCCCAGAACTAAAAGAGAAGGAGATTCCTATGGATCGCATGCACAGAGCAGGCCGCCCATCACAATCACCTGGAACCCCACAGGACATTACATACATGTTTGTACTTCTACCACCAGAAAGAACTTATTATGAACGAGGTGCACGAACAAGCCCATGTCATGTTCGAGGGGATCATGGTGCGCCTGTTTCAAAATCTTTTCCCTATTACTTTGCAACGCAGCGGCCAGATAAAGCTGATCACAGATTTTCTGAGAGGTAAAGGAGTGTGCTATGAATGGGTTCATATTTTCCAACTTGTTTTCATCTGGAATGGCGAGTCTCGCTCGACTTGCACCCCCCCAGAAGCAGCTGCAATACTGGGCCTGGATCTAGATCAAGGTGACCAAACCGGGGCTCTCCGTCCTCCCCTCCCGGGAAGAGCCGTCAGAGGCACTCCAGACCCTGCCCCCAAAACTAAAACCATGAGCTAACCGACCACAGATGAAAGCATTAGAGAAAGATCAGCTGTGCTACACCATCACATCAAGCGAGACCAATCACCTGAGCAACAAGATGAATGAATGCCCTAGAGACCGGGACTGACCCATATGCCCTACAACCATGATACAGTTTGATGTTGGCTGAGTGACATTGAGCTTCAGGTGGGCATGGACGCACAGGAGCTGTGAGCCGAGCCCTGGGACCTGCCCCAGAATCTGGATTAAGCATTGAATGGCAGCGGCGGAGCTCCGCTAGCCACCATCAGGACTATCCAAATTGTTGTGATACCGTGTTCCCACAGAGGCATGGGGAGCAGCATAACTATGGAGGGATATCATCTGCATGAACAGAAGGGAATTCAGCCAAGGTCACAAAGGGACAATAAAATGGCAAATACTAGAACAACAAAAAAACCTCCATTAAAGACCTCCTTGTCCAAACTCCCTCCAAACATGTGGGCCAGCCCCAAATGCTGCTTACCGGAGCAGCTGCCGCCAGAATCTGCTCAGGCACAGGACATGGGAGGAGGAAGACCCGGTCATGTGGGGTTTCATGGAATACCTCTTCAGCATGTTGAGGGACGACATCACGACCCTGAAAAGGGAAATGGCCAATGATATTAAAGAGATACGACAGGAGGTGGGGGGACTGGACCAATGAGTGGACTCAGTGGAAAGGTCGGGTAACACCAGAGAAGAGGAGCTGGAAATATGCTGCAGCGAAATCTTGGAACTTAAAGAATGTAATGCGGATCTTAACTACTACCTGGAAAACAGATCCGGGAGATCCAATATTTGAATCAAGAGGGTTTTGTTGCAGGCGATGGAGGTCACTTGGAGGACTTTGTCACATTGCTTTTCCGGAAAATTGTCCCAGAACTAAAAGAGAAGGAGATTCCTCTAGATCGCATGCACAGAGCTGGCCGCCCATCCCAATCACCTGGAACCCCACAGGACATTACATACATGTTTGTACTTCTACCACCAGAAAGAACTTATTATGAACGAGGTGCACGATCAAGCCCATGTCATGTTCAAGGGGATCAAGGTGCGCCTGTTTCAAGATCTTTCCCCTATTACTTTGCAACGCAGCCGTCAGATGAAGCTGATCACAGATTTTCTGAGAGATAAAGGAGTGTGATATGAATGGGGCCATCTTTTCCAACTTGTTTTCATCTGGAATGATGAGACTTGCTCGACTTGCACAGCTGTGCTACACCATCTCTTCAAGCGAGACCAATCACCTGAGCAACAAGATGAATGAATGCCCTAGAGACAGGGACTGACCCATATGCCCTACAGCCATGATACAGTTTGATGTTGGCTGAGTGACATTGAGCTTCAGGTGGGCATGGACGCACAGGAGCTGTGAGCCAAGCCCTGGGACCTGCCCCAGAATCTGGATTAAGCATTGAATGGCAGCGGCGGAGCTCCGCTAGCCACCATCATTTTATATGAACTGTGCGGCTAGCCAACGACATAGACCCCTATTACGTACTTAATAGTTCTTCACCAGTTGGTGACTTTGTTATGTATGTTTTATTATATGTTAACCAAATGTTCCATGCACCGTTCACTTCTACAAATGTCCTAACTCCTCACATCATGGCGGTGGAATGGTATACTGTGTCACACTCCAGGGCTAACACTTTGCTTGGTAACTCTAAGCTGTCATGGTAAGAGTGGTTAGCCTCAATGTGAGGGGTCTAAATTTACCAGCAAAGAGATTAGCACTGCTATCTCAACTGAAGGCAGCACAATGTGATATATGACTTCTACAGGAGACTCACCTTGCAAATATGGTTTGGGGTTGCATGCCATCAAAGTGGTTCAACCTCCAGTTCTGGTTAACTGGGCCTAGCAGGAGGGCGGGGTGGCCATCTTATTAGCCATACATTTTCAAGGGCAAGTCATCCAAATACACTCAGACATTACGGGCCGCATGAAAGCTGTGCGTATCTCTCTCTATCAGCACACCTTCACACTTGCGTGTCTTTATGTATCCAGCTACAACCAGGAACCCTTCATCCATCAGGCGGTTGGATCAATCCTCACTA
The DNA here is from genome assembly GCF_964263255.1 of Lissotriton vulgaris. Lineage (NCBI taxonomy): Eukaryota > Metazoa > Chordata > Amphibia > Caudata > Salamandridae > Lissotriton > Lissotriton vulgaris. The sequence goes on from NW_028253115.1 coordinate 103,853, forward strand.
CAGCAGATGCTAACATTCTAAGAGGAGGGAACTTTAAACATCGTGCGGGATGCTTCCCTAGACCAGACACCACAAATGTATTTAGACCCGGAGGTATCAGAGCGCTTCGCATATGCAAGCAAAAGGCAATAATAGTGGTACAGTATTGCCATGTGAATACAATCATGTACAAGGGAATCTCGCAATCAATTAAACAGGAAGAGAGGAAGAGAGGCACAGGTACTAAGTATTCAAGGATTAAATATAGTTAAATAAATAGGAGAGGAGGAGCCCCGGAGAACACAATAAACTATAACAAAAATCGATTGTAGGGTAGGAGGGGAGGGTTAACAAAAGAGAGGACAAGACAGCGAGCAAAGTCCAGGGAGAATGCAAAATCAAAGCACACAGACCAGAAGTTAGATTTGATTGAAATAGATGAGATAACAGGAGGGAGCACTGGCAGGATCAGGAGAAGATAAAAGGTAGCAAACAGGGAAGACAAAAAGGCCAAAGGGAAGAGAGAGATAGCCAGTTCAGGTGCACAAAGGATGTAAAGAACAAAAAGAAATTTATGGACTCAAGAATTTGTTGGGAAGTAGTTTATGGTCTCTTTTGAAGCCGAAGTAGGACAGGTTGCGTTGAAGGTCAATCGGAAGGCATTCGCGATGCTAGGCACATTTCCTGAGAAGGATTGAGACCGGCTGGCTTTCTTTTTTAGTAGTGGCGAAACAAGGAGAAGAGCACTCAAGCTTCTCATCATTCAGGCGGTTCCCACTCTTGAGAATTTATTGGTTAAGTAAACTGGAGATTGCGAGTGAAGAGCTTTGTGGGTGATGCAGGCATTCTTGTAGATGCATCTTCCTTCAATGGGGAGCCATTTAAGGGATTTGAGGGCAGGTGTGATGTGGTCAAAGCGTTTGCAGTTAGTAATCAGCCAGGCAGCCAAGTTGAGTACTGCTCTGAGGGGGGCCAGGTGAGATTTTGGTTCACCAGTGAGAATAGCATTGCCATAATCAAGTTTTGAGAGGACTAGTGATTGGACAACCCACTTAAAGTCATCTTGCAGGATGAAGGGTTTGATTTTTTTTAGGTGTTTAGGAGTGAAAAGTGCTCCTATGTCTAGAATGAAACCGAGTGATTTAGCGGAGTTTGAAAGAGTGTGAGGACAGCTCAGGGTGTTGAGGTTAGAGATCCAGCCTTGGATAGGAAGACGGTTACTTTTAGGAGGGAATAGAATGATTTCTGTTTTGTTTGGGTTCAGATTTAGATGGTTAGAGAAAAACCAATATTGAATCTTGCTGAGGGTGTTGTTTAGATGAAGGACATAGCTATGAGATTTGATTTTATAGTAAAGTTGCGTGTCATCAGCGTAAAGGTGATAATTTATCCCTGCTTGATTCAAAATTATGGTAAAGGGCTCCTTGAAGAGGTTGAAGAGAGAAGGGGAGATAATTGAGCCCTAGGGGACACCCAGAGTGACAGGGGTGGGATTGGAGAGGCAAGAGCTAATTTTAATTTGTTGAGTTCGGTGTTGAAGGTATGAGGAGAACCATTTAAGGAAGGTGCCATTGAGGCCTGAGCGGGACTTGAGAGGAATGATTAACTGTATCAAATGCAGCTGAGAGGTCAAGGAGGACAAAAAGGCAAGCCTCTCCCTTATCAAACGAACGATGAATGTCATCAGCAATATTTAGTATGGCAGTTTCAGTACTGCAGCCTTTCCTGGAACCAGAGTGAAAGGAGTTAAGTAAGTGGGATTTACTTATGTGGTTGTCAAGTTGAAGTAAGACACATTTCACCATAGTTTTGGCTAGGACAGGGAGGTTAGAGATGGGGGAAAGGTTACTGGGTTCATTTGGTATGCCTTGTGATTCTTAAGGATGAGAGTGATTTGCCCAAGTTGAAGGGAATCCAGGACGCACCCAGTGGCAAAGGAGGTGTTAATATTTTTTGTCCAAACAGGGATAATGATGTGGTTAAGGGTTTGAATTAGTTTTGCCGGGAAAGGGTCTTTAGTATGAGAGGTCGGATTTAATTACGCAATGATACTGAAGACTTCAAGCTCAGGCGTGCAATGAAAATTTGACGAAGAAGCATAATTTTTCAATTGTGAGTTGGGAATGGTATCTTCTGAGCCAGTTGGAGTCGATTTGTGAAGGATATTATTAGAAGGGGGGTTAGCCGAGGGGAAAGGGGGGTTAGCCGAGGGTAAAGGGGAGAGTTAAGAGAACAGTGAAGGTTGGGAAAGGTGAAGATTTGCGGGAAGGATTGATTGATTGTAGCAATTTTATCTGTGAAGAATTTAGCAATGTCCTCACATCTTTCATTAGAGGCAGTCTGTTCAGGCGGGGCAGAAGAAGTTCTCTGGGTCTATTTTTAGCACGATCTAGTTGAGAACAAAAGAAGGATGCTTTTTCCATGAAAAAGTGTTTCTTGTATGTTGATCTTGAAGATCTGAGAAGAGCTAAGTGAGAGGGCTAGGGGTGTTGTCTCCAGGGGGCATATTATCAAGAATGGTGTTAAAATTATCGCCACTTTAAAGCGGTGATAATGGGCTTGATAATATGCCCTTGTGAATTCCCATAGAAGCCCATGTTCTGGTGTGAACAGAAATACCACAGCATCCAGTGGGAGGCGCACCTGAGTAAATCCGGAAAGCCAAAAGTACAAATCCAAATGTAGCCATTGATATTGCATCTGATGACGAGGAGCTGATCGTGCAGGGTGGAGGTGAAGCAGCGAGAGGCATTTTTTCTGGTACACACAGTACCCCTGGCAGCAGCACTGCAGTGGTAGTGCCCACACCCTCTACTCCAGCAACATCTAGGAGGCACAGTAAGAGTCTGGTAGAGAGACCAATGCGAAGAAGTACATCAGTGAGCCTAACTGGGTTGAAGAAGTCTGGATCATCATCACATATGAAAATGGTCCAGACCACCATTAAAAGCATGTTTAGATCGGAGGCGCCATTTGAACGCAACCACCCAACGGCACGTCTGTATAATGCAATGCTGGCTAAAATGTTAGCGCTGGACCTTCTTCCTTTTTCTTCCATGGAAGGGGTGGGTTTTCTAGAATTTGTGGCAACAGTCTGCCCTAAATGGAAGGTTCCTAGACGGTACTATTTTGCCAGAGTTGCGGTTCCAGCACTACATCAAGATGTGCTGGACGTGATTGGGGCAGCTTTGCAGAAGAGTGCTATTCACACTATCCAACTGACAACAGACATGTGGACCAGTTGCCAAGCCGTTGATTACATGTGTATCACTGCACACTGGGTCTCTTTTGCGGGGGTTAGAGAGAAGATAGCTACAGGTGTTGACAGTGTCACAATTTTTCAAGCTACTCGGAAACATGCAACAGTAGCCATGTTTGCCATGGAGAAATCTCATACTGCAGTAAACATTTTGGAGGCCATGGCTGATGGTGGCTATTTCAGAGTGCTGTGTTTGGCGCACAGCATTAACATTATTGTTCAAGATTTCTTGAAAAAAGAAAACACAGTCAGCAAGTTACTTACCACCTGCCGAAGAATCTGCACACATTTCAGCCATTCTTTTAAGGCCCGGAAGCAGCTGAGGATCATTCAACGTGACCGCAGAGTGCCAGTAGGAGGACTCATCCAGGAGGTGGCAACACGTTGGAACTCAACCTTCTACATGCTTGAGCGTCTGTTTGAGCAGTACTTGGTAATCAATGAGTATGTCTTCCACGCACGGGCTGCTTCTATGAAAGACATGAGCCTAGAGGTGGAGAAATTGGACCTAGTTAAAAGCCTGACAGACATGCTTCGTCCTTTTGAGGCCTTCACCCGTGAAGTCAGCAGGGAGGACTATACTTTGGGCAAACCTATCCCATTGTTGCGCATGCAAGAGCACCAACTGAAGGCGGTGTCTTCAACGTTCGAAGTTGATGCTGAAAAACAAGACGCATATAGGTTGGCGGAGAGCTTATTAAGCCGCCTAGTTGTCAATGCAAGGCTTAAAGCAATACATTCAGAACAACATTACATTTGTGCCACTATTCTGGATCAACGGTACAAAAAGGCACTGGCCAGCAATGCATTCATTCCTTTTTCTGAAGCAGACGTTTCCAAGTACAAACATTGGCTAGCTTTGTCAGCCACTCGGTTCGAAAAAGAGCGGCAGGAAATTGAAGGAACCACCACAAGGACTACTGAAGCAGCAGGCCATCCGGCGTCAAGGTCCACTTCTGTGGCCGAAGGCAGTCACTTCCCCTCAGAGCCATTAACGACACTAGCAATCATATCATCAACTGCACCAGGCCCAGCCATAATTTTGTCGGAAGAGGATAGGATAACTCATCAAGGGTTTGCTCATTCCAGTGTTGATGCAAAGGCAACAGATGGTACGCAAAGTGGAGCACCCCTGGAGGACCTTGAGTGAATGGTGCAAGCCTATCTGGATGACCCAACAGAGGTCTTCTTTCATCAGAACTCATTGGTGTATTGGTATGGGAAAAGGCCTCAATGGCCACTGAACACCAAGCTGGCTATAAATTATTTGTCTTGCCCACTCGCAAGCGTGTCTTCTGAATGTGTTTTCAGTGCTTCTGGTGCCATTGTAACTTCAAAAAGGACCTGCCTCTTGCCCAAAAATGTGGAGAGGTTAACAATTATCAAGATGAATCAGCACTTCATATCACCAGATTACAAAATACGTGAATCCACGCAGGAAGAAGAGGACACCGACTTAGGTGTTGGAAGTTCTTCTCTGTTAGCTGATCTACTCCCGTTTCAATTCACAGAGTTTGAGGATGAGCTCTACTTCCCTGACACCTAGGCTTGAACTACTTACTTTTTTTCTCGTCCTTATTCACTTTTATTTCTGTGTGTCTTTCTTTGTTTTGCAACTTTTACCACAACAAAACTCTAATCACAACAAATCCATCAGCATCACTGTCTTCGTCTTATTTCCATATTGAAGGTGCCGCTGTCTGCATTCCTGAAGTTCACAACTCAATCATGCTCCTCTATCCCTCTCCTCCAGACTCCCCCTATCAATTTCCCTCAAGGCAGATGGCCGGATTACGCAGAATCAGGAAACTGTCGCTTCGTAGACGAGTCCCCTCAAAAGAAGTGGGACTGGAATGACTGACTATGCTGACTGTTACTTCTGAAATTGACACGAGAGGCTGCCCTGTGGCCCTTCACTTAAGAATAAGGTGCCCGTACTCCTCTATGCGGACGATGCGGTGCTTTTAGCCCGCACAGGGGTGGGGTTACAGAGGCTCCTTAACGCATTTGGTCACTTTATGTCCTCGTTAGACCTCTTGGTCAATAACAACAAATCACATATTATGCTGGCAGGGAAGCGACCAAGACCAAAAATGTTGAAATCCTTTAGCTGCTGTGGAGAGGGGATCTCGAGGGTACAAGTGTTTACTTACCTGGGTGCAATATTCGAGGAGAAGGGCTCATGGACCCCACAGGTGGATGCGAAATCTTTAGCTGTCACCAGATCCACCTCTGCACTTTTGAGTTTTGCCAAGCGTCTTGGGTCTCGACCGATGGAGGCATTATTGAAGGTCTACAAAACCAAATGTTTATCTATAGCCTCCTACCGAGCCCCACTGTGGGGCCACTCACACTGCGGCAAACTACAAACAGCAGAAAATCACTTCCTTAGGTCCTTATTGGGCGTTCAACAATCCACACCACTCCTATCAATACACACTGAACTAGGGCTGGGATATCTCACTGACTTGCTCCAACTAGCGCCCCTCGTGTGTTGGACCAAAACTTAGCTGAACAAGGACATCACTCTGAACCACACAATTCTCAGGGACTGCATGTCTTGGATAACGCCTCAAAAATCCCGTGGTTGGAATACATAAAGGGGGAGATGGGCAGACTCGGCAGACCAAATCTTTTCAGCCACCCAAACACTATACTCAAGGAAGACTTGAAATGGATTAAAGAAAACTTTATGAGGAGGGCAGTTCAAACACGGGAGGAGAAAGAATTAATTAAACCAAGAGTCAGAGCTAACTTTCTACTCCTGACTTCGCCCCAAATTGAACCTTATCTAAAAATCGCGAGCAGACCATTCCATCGTCACTTGCTCATCAGATTCAGGTTCAATTTAATCCAATACTCCCTGGGTGATTTTCCTGTGTGGGGCGTTTCTGATGAGTCTACCCCGTGTAGCTGTGATAACTTTTCTGAGCAAACCCTCATGCATTTTGTTATGTTTTGTAGCCACTTCAAAGTGAGTAGATTGAGGTCCTTGGCACCCATTTTAAGAGATGCAGGTTTCGTCCAGGTACGGCCTGCTTTACTTTATCTCCAGTTATTGGGTAGTACCAGGACAATTCTCGGGGTTGCTAGCTTCCTGGTCGCTGCCATGCGTACAAGGACCAGGATGCTATCCCCGAGACAACCGGAAGGGTGATTTTATCACCCTGTTTTCCTGCTATTGGTTTTTTTGACCATTTTTTAACTCTTTGCACTGTGTATGATTTATACTGACATGAACCCTCATATATATGTACAGTGGACACCTTGACAGATTTGAACCCCTGATTGTTAGCTTTTTTAACTTCCATGAATTTTACTAAATTGTTTGCCTTTGTAACTTCCATGAATTTTATCAAATTGTAATCAATTTTTAAATATATGCTGTTTTGTCGCTTTTATGATTTTAAATGTAATCGAATAAAGCTTGTTTTGACTTGACTTGACTTGAAGAATAAGATGCTGACAAAAAGTGGAACAGGTAATGAATGATGAGATGGCATGCAGTGGACAACACTGGCTGTCTGGCTCTGATGAAAGCAATTGCTGTTTGTTAA